>NW_017385987.1:3952757-3955506 GCF_000237925.1 Schistosoma mansoni | reverse complement strand
CAATAACGAAATTTATCTTTTTAACACAACGCAACTTGGTAAATCAGAATGATATCATGAGTTTTGCAGCTAATTCAATGAAGATTTTTACAACAAACGAAAACGGATTGGTTAAAGTTAGACATCAACACCATTGAATGTCGGCTCAGTGGTCTAGAGGTTAAGCGTTCGCGTGCGACTGATAGGTCTTGGGTTCAAATCTCGCGGGGCGATATCATGAATGTGCACGGATGAGTTCCATACTAGGACGAAGCAGCCGTCCAATGTTTCCAGGTTTTTCATGGTGGTCCAGCTTCAATTGACTCATGATCTCAACTCCATAAAAAATGAAACTCTAATTTTCATGATTCCCCTTATTTTTTCATTGAATAAGTAGAATAAATTCCAAGAGTCATTAAGCTATTGGAAAATCTGAGAGTGTGTTAATCAACTCATAACTTGAATAATCCATTAAATAAGTGCTTGATTACTGATTATAATTTGATAAATTTTATGTCATAGAATTAATCCAAAAAGTATGATTATATTTTACTCTTCATTTATGCTAGATTAGTTATTTGTATCACACTCACAATTTAATTAATAAAATGAACTGATGTGGAAGAAAATGGACAGTTTGTACTAGAAGATTCTTCTTCTTCTTATTATTATTATTATTATTTATTCACATGTTTTAATTATAGCAACCATCCTACAATCAACTTCGATTATGGTTAACTTTGGTTAAGCCCTTTTCATTAACTTAATAGACATCGTCATTTAGATAATAACAATTTGCATATTCTTTGTACTGTTATGACCACGAGAGTACATGACACTCTAGCCAAAATGTTGATTGCTTAGGTATCATTCGATGATTCATACTCTGCCCCCATATATGTATGCACGCAAATCCTATTATCAGCTTTTGTTTTGTTTTGCTGTACCCTTATTAAATTTGACTATAAATTGCCTATGTAACTGCTTGCTACTCGTTCGCTTGCTGCTCGCTCACTCGTTGATATTCGCTCAGGTGCTTGTTGCTTTCTGGCCTGAGTTATTTGACAGTAAACTGTAGTTGCTGCTTCTCTTTGCCTTCTGATTTTACGCACTGTTAAGATTGGAATTATAACGGTTATCGAGGTGAACGATTAACGAAGCACGGCACTACATACTGTTTGGTTTATGTATATCTAAATGAATGATTTTTAGTATTTTGAAAGATTTGTTGCCATTAAATTTTACAGAATTTTACTGTATATTATAAAGTTTAAAATTGGTTATCTACTAAATGGACTGTATAGTTAGTTTTAACTTGATTTTAATCTATTTTGACTTTACTTCTTAAACATTTAATCAAAAGTGAAGTCTGTTTTTTTCTATTTTTAAAGTTACAACAAATAAATGTAATGTATGTAAACTCTATTCAAAAGAGTAAAAACATTGTAACACATTGCAACAAAGAAAAATACCTGATGAATGTGCTCTTCAAGGAAACAGCTACTTATTGAACTTCATCAACAAATACTTATCAAAATCATTAGGAATTATGACGTCAAATATGAAGACCGACAAATGGATTATCCTGTTATATGTAAAGAACATTATGGAAATTACAACCAGATTATTAAAAATATCTGAGATAGATAGCAAAATCACTTCCGTCAATCTTATTTCAACATGTTATATCGTAGTGAAGATTAAACTACGAGTAGCTTCTGAGAGCTATTAGTGGACTAATATTATATATATTCTTATTATATTATAATTATAGATTGTGTGTATCTATATTCATCTTATTATAAGCTTCTTTTTGACCTATAGATTATTATTGTACGATCTACTATTCCTAAATTATGTTCACTTAATTAATTACCGTCTCCCATGTTCACAGACACTTTTTGGCTTGATCTGGTGTAAATGTTATTTCCTACTTTATGGTGTGGTGTGGTCTGTCTGTCTGGTATATAAACTAAGTATGCTTGGAATAAACAATTCGTATAGTGAAAGCTGTTATTGGCGTTCTGGACTCAACTGGACGGGTTAGGCGAACAAAGGACCAATAAGGACGCTAGGCCTCTTATACCGGTCGAACGTCATTGGTTTGGCACAGTACTAAGTCTGAATAAGTTGTATTTCGATTGGTGAATAATTCACGTGATAAAAGGCCGGCTTTGGATTCACAACACGACAAAAAAGATGAAATGAAAAAAGAAGAAATACTGAAAGTCATCTACAAAACTAACTGTTCTTTCTACAAGAAACACTAGATCGAAGAAAATAGACACACTCTTCATCTTTGTCTTCATAATCAGTAGTTAGCTGTCAAACTCCATGACAAATCCTCGGTGATATCAATGTGCATGGATAACAGTAGACATACATTCAATTGGGAAAATCCGGAAAACTTGGAGAGAAACTTCCAGACAATTGAATGTGAGGAACGCAAACAATGTTTGAAAAATGTTTCCGAATCCTCGGTCGATATAAATAAACTTGAGAACAGGTTGACGATAGAGTTACATGTATTAGAAACAGGACACAAGATCAATTTTGAAGGGACCAAAATACTTCAGAAAGGTTTTAACACATATAAAGAAAGATTGACAGCAGAAGCACTGTGTCAAAAATATATGTGAGTTATTCGGTGGCCTTGAGGGCTGTTTACCGGCGACACTGGCAAAAGAAAAGGATGCTAGTGGTGATGAATCATCCCCCCTCGGGGTTAATAGGCGATATTTAAAACCCTTATTTTCAGAATAATTTCGAC
>NW_017385987.1:3931407-3952557 GCF_000237925.1 Schistosoma mansoni | reverse complement strand
GATAATACTGAATGAATTAATTAGTCCCTTTGATAAATTTCGATAATGCAATGAGAAGACGAATTTTATCAAAATTATGTGATATATTTGCGCAATACATTCCGAACAATCTGATCACACATATACTTGTTAAGACATTTTTATATGAAAATTAAAAGGTCAACTAGACAGGTTAAGGTAAGAAAATAAATAAAGTACACAAAAACAATGTGATGACTACTCTGGATAATAAATCAGCATTACTAGGATAGGTTAAGGGTAAGAACAAATTGTTTTTGAACAATAAAGGGGGTTTCAATTTCCGTATCGCCAAGGCTTCAATAAACCTTAGTATACGTCCTTGAAGGCTTTTGTACAACACTACAAACTCTGATTTGATGTCAACCTTATGACCATGAATTCCGTATGTTGTTAACAATCATCTCAGTTAGTCACTATAATTTGTCGAAGAAGGTTCGGTAATGTTTTCATATCCACACTGTCATAATCAGGGAAATTAGTGTATAGTTACTAACTCGATTCAATTGATTGTTCAACGATGATCCGTAGTGCTGTGATTTAGTCGGTTTACGATTAATCCTTACGGAATCCAGTTTGTTGATCTCGAATTAGAACATCTATTGAAACTTTTATTCGGTTGAGTAACACTGTGTAGAAAATTTATCCTGATAGTGATAGTAGTGTGATGTCTCTGAAGTTCACACATTTGCTCAGATCTTTCTTTTGTATCTTGATGAGGTATGCTTATTTACAGTGTGTCGGTGGCGATTGTTCTTTCACCCAAATCTTTCTGAATAAAGTGTGGAGCATGTTTGTAGTTACTTATATGTGTGACTTTAGTGCTTCAGCTGGTATATTGTCGGGTCCTTCTGCCTTCCCACTCTTGATTGTCTGATGACCAGCCATCCTGATTCCTTCGATCGTTGGTGTAGCGACATCTATAGGAAGGTCTGTGTATGCTGCCTCGATGTCCGGTGGATTCAATGGAGCTGGTCTATTCAGCAGTTCCTCGAAGCATTCTATCCTTCTGTTCTTGAATCTTCGTGGTTGTCCTTCCTTCTATGTTCTTGACTGGTCTCTCCGGTTTACTATCTCTCTTCGCTAGTTTCTTCGTTGTATCATATAGTTGTTTCATATTCCCTTCCGTTGCAGCTTTTTCCGCTGTCGCTGTTAGCTCTTCCGCTTATTTCTGCTTGTCGGTGCCAATGCTCTTCTTCACTTGCTTTTTTGTTTCTGTGTATTCAGCTTGTATCTTGACTTTCTCTGTTTTTGTCCGGCTATAGTTATTAGCTGTCTCCTTGTTCTTCCTTTCTTGAATCTTTTCCAGGGTTTCGATCGAAACCCATTCATTATGATGATGCTTCTCGTGACCCAGCACCTCTTGACACGCTGAAATTAGTCCTCCTTTGATCCCTTTCAAGTTATCCATAACAGTAGTTTTTTCTTCTCCGAGTAGATCTTATAAGCCTTGGAATATGTTGAGAGCTATCTTGAATTCATTGAGTTAGTCAGTATCTCGAAGGAGGGCTGTACTGAACTTCTGTAATGCTGTTTCTCCAGTTATCTATTGTTTCTTTAGCTTCAGTTTCATTCTAGCAACCCCCAGGTGGGAATGTGATTCTATATCAACTCCTCTCCTGGTAATCGCGGCTTCCATTGTTCTCCTGATTTTTCTAGTGATACAGAAATGATCGATCTGATTCTCTGCAGTGTGATCCGAATAAAATATTTAAGTTAGCTAACTGTCGTAGAACGTTACCTAAGATAGTCTTATATAAAATAAAGAATATTTAAACAAATAATTGATTTCAATAATTTCATCACCAAACACTACAGTTATGAACCTTAAGGTATTATATTACCCAAAAACTATAACCAGTCTATTGATTTGATCCAAATAATTTATACAAAAATATAAGAATTAAACAATGTTACATGTTCAAAATGGTAAACTATTATATCAGTTAAAGTTTTGTTTAGATAAATAAAGCACAACTATTTTTAATTTTATATGAAATAATTCTCAAAGGAAAATATGTCAACAGTAATGATAAGTAACTTTTCTCCTTTTTTTCTTTCTCCCTCTCAATCTCCCTTCATCTCATTTCAGATAATATCATCAACGAGAGTTAAGTAAGAAGAGAGAAACTTTTTTTTAAATAAATTTAAATTGTTCTTGTCTCATAAAGAATTTTCTTTTTTTTATTTTATTCATTCAATACTTCTTATTGAATTTAATCTCGAAATATTTGTCCGTTTTTCTTTTTTTTTTAAAAAAAGGGGGACCAATTTGAGTTCTCTTTATTGATTTATTTATTTTTTTTTAGCCTAAAGCAAAAGCTTCCGTTTATTTCAGACTTAATAAGTTTTAACAAATATTGTTTAAATTTTTGAGCTTACATTAGTAAAATAAGATTGAAAAATGCCACACATTTTTGTAAGTAAATCAACAGAAAGAAAGATTATTACAGAAGGATCTATCTTTATCACTTTTTTTGGTTTGTATGTTAATTATGCTTTTAGATTGATCCGTTAAGCTTTCATAAACTAGATATAATATATGATTCAATAAGAAAGGGTATTTTGTGGAGATTTAGTATTTTCATAGTTGAAAGCGTGAGTCAATTGAAGTTAGACCACTAGAGAAAACATGGAAACACTCGACGGCCGTTTCGTTCTATCGTGGAACTCCTCTGCAGTGCGCATCCACGACCTCACCTCGCGAGCGAGATTCGAACCCAGGACCTACAAGTTTCGTGCCAGAGCACTTAACCTCTAGACCACTGAGTCGGCATCCGATGGTGTTTATGTCTAACTCCAACCAATCCACGAAGTTGAGCAACCGTTCACCAATTGTCTTCAGTGAGTTCCTATCTCACAACAGACGTGGTTTGAACTCCACTGGTCACTGCTTCTCACTAGAACTTCAGGATTTACATCTCGAAGTCAGTCTCACGATAGGACGGAACGGCCGTCCAGTGCTTCCAGGTTTTCCATAGTGATCTAGCTTCAATTGACTCACGCTTTCAACTATGAAGATTCAATAAGAATTTGTTTAGTAACGGAGATTTTCTTTCTAACAAAGTCATCTATAACTATATTCACATGTATTTTTATTATAATAAATATATGTATATTGCATGATATCTAAGAAACAAGTGGTCAAGAGTAATTTTATGTATTAAAAATGTTAGTCCATTTATCGTTAACTAAAAATTGTACAACACTACAATTACTTCTCACTTAGTTATTTAGAAAAGAGATTTTTCCTGTAAACACTTGATTACTCTATAAATTATTCTTTTGATTTGTATAAAAAGGAGACTATATATTATCAACTCACTTTTATGGTACTGATAAAGCCTATTAATAAATGAAAAGAATAGGTTATTCAGTTCAATTGCACTATTCTATTAGTATAGTTTTCACACCAATCATTCATTGTTCTTTTTCTCTTTTCTTTGATCTTCTTAACCTTCTGCTGCCAGGTATTTCACTTTCTATTGATGATACATACTACTTATATCTGTCGGCATCAGTAGCACACACCACACAATTAGTTATTTATTTTGTTATAAGGCTTTTTTAGAAGATTCAAGAATAATTAGATTCCAGAAGGCATTGTTAAAGCAAATACTAAAGTATCTAAGGTGAAGTTTTTTTCATTCCTTGTCATATGGCCCAATCACCTTCCGAAGTCATGATTGGGTAACTACCTCAAACCTGACATGAATGAACTCTTCTCAGAACTACTTACTAGTGTTCAAATGATTATCATTAGTGTAAATAGTTCATGAAGATTGTTGAGTATCTTAGTTTACATCACAATATTGACACATATCTCTGATTACAATATTTTTGAAGACTGTTTGAGTACCTTATAAGAGATCAGTCTCGTTGAGATTTTAGATGCACCTGACAGACGAGTGTTAAGTGACAAGAAATCTAGGTTTAGGTTTTTTCTAGATTATCTTGAATCATCAAGAGTCAATTAGGTAGTTCATATGATACGAATAACTTAGTGATAACATTATAGACTGGAAACTCAAGTTCAAAAACACAAGGTAGAATCAGCTCTTTTAAAATTGCAGGTGCACATTGCTGACTCGTGACAACTAATAAGAAGCCTACGTTCTTGATCCCTTAGCAAATTTTTTATTTAATAATAAAGCGCGTAAAAAAAGTGACTATAAAAAGCGTAAACCAATACCGACTACCTTAAACCATCAGACATCTAGAATGCGTACTTGAGATAAAATCATTTAGACCAGTGGTCAATAACTAGTAGAATTCGACCAGAACTTAATACTAGACAAACATGAAACTAGTTACTACTCAGTAAATAATCAATATAGAACACTGTTCTCAGAATAAAACATTAATTCATGTAATAACTTCCACTTATTATATATTAGGTTTAAAAATTCATCCTTATATGTTAATTTTAGCAACATCGAGATGGAAAAACAAACGTCAGTGTGTAAATAGTGTATGATGAATGTATTGCACGTACAATAAAGTTTTAGACACCTTCATCTCAGAAACATTACGAGTCACAAATAAATACATAATACTTTATATTTTGATTTCAGAATACCTTGAATAAACAGAATAACTGACGATTTATCAGAAGCAGTGATAAATACAAATTAATCGTAAACCAAATACATCAGAACACTACAGATCATCGTTGAACAACCAATTGAGTTGAGTTCATCACTATACACAAACTTTCTTGATTATGAGAAAGCATTTGACAATGTGGATATGAAAACATTATCGAATCTTCTTCAACACATTACAGTGAGTAATTGAGATGATCGTCAACAACATACGGAATTCATACGACAGACTATAATGCAAAGTGGTGCATGGATGACAATTGACAGATGCATTCCAAGTGAGGACAGGAGTCAGACGAGGCTGCTTACTCTCCCACTTCCTCTTTTTCCTTCTGGTTTATAAAGACCTTCACAATTGATATGTCTTGTCGATTGAACGCTATATTCGCTTCCTAAGCTATTCTGGTAACCCACAGGCTAGGACTACTCAGCGACTTGAACACCAGAGAGAAGACACGAGTATGAGAGAAACACTTTACTGCAAGGTTCAATCTGGTACAGAAAATCATAGGTATTTATAGATGTTAGCGTATGTTAAATCAACATCCTATTTCAGCCAATCCATTACCGACCAATAGTAGCACGCCACGTCGGAACCCTAGAGTGTTCTATCGTACTCTGATTGGCTGGGTCTCTTCGGCTCCTTTTTGGGCCTCTGGAGGCTCCGTCGAAGTTCTCCGGAAGCCGACTCAACAACAATTCAGGAGAAGCATGGAGTAGAGTGAACAGCTTGCATGCAACTAGACAATCTAGACTTCACAGATCACTCAGACCTTCTATCTCATACATACCAACAAATTCAGGTGGAGACAGTCAGTGTAGCAGCAGCCTCTCCAGCAATAAGTCTCAACATGCATAAGACAAAAATCAAGATCCTGAAATACTGTACAGTAAAAATATTAATTACAGAAATTATGAACAAATTACAATTATGAAGATAACATAACTGAGACGCAAAAGCATACTTTAAAATAAGATATATATCCTTTGTTGTATCCAAATGAGTAGAAGAACTGTATTTTTGACGTTCTGTGTTAATTTATTGTCAGTTATTTATTCTCTTTGAAGAAGTGGCTTACATGAAGTTACGAAACGTCAGAAATATAATTTTTCTTCTCATTGGGATATAACAAAAAATAGATTTATCATTACCTTTTTACCCGATGCTCAATTAATTTGAAACTATCAAGTCGAACCTTGGCATTGATATCTATATTTTATAATATTCAAAGAAATTTCATTCCAAGATTTCAAACTGAGTTTACTGAAGGATTAATTTTTAGTGCTATTCTATGAATAGTAGTGGAATCACCAGCAGTAACCCTTAAGGATATCCACTGATCTATCATCAGGTATAGGTTATAAGGTGGTCTCATCAACTCTTTTTTAAGAATGTAAAGGATCCTAAATTGTTCATTTATCAGTGATAGAATGCACTTATGTTAAGATTTTACTCCGTTTGTAATCTTAGTGAATGTATGCAACGAAACATTGTCAGTTTTTGTTTCATTTTTTTATTCTTCAAAATTATTGAGTTCGGGATAGAAGAATAAATTTAGTTAGTGGTAGTAAATTAATGATTGAATGATTTATGGACATTGATAACCGTATTTGCGAATTATAGCATTTCCTGTACATACACGTGCATACTACGCGATGACGCAACCAGTTAATGAACTGGCACTAGATAGACATTTGTTTCATCTCCCAAGGATATGTGCTATTTCTTTTGATTATTAGTGGATTTAATGTGATTTAAACTTGCCTCCAATTCATGAAAGAGTGAAACCAGGTTATTACTCGAGATTACTACCTGATTTTCTTGGACTTTTACTTAAAATGCTTCATGGTATGATTTGATAATATGATGAGAAGACACGGTTTATGAAAACTACGTGATATAATATTAGCACAATATAATTCAGATAATCTAATCACGCAATTACTTGTAAAAGGATTTTTATATGAAAAATAAACCTTGAATTAAACAAATCCGAAGGTAAGTAAGACAAAGATAATAAGGGAAATCAATATGAATCACACGACTCTGGATATTAAATCGATATTACCAGGGTTTGTTTTGTGTATGTACAAATTGCTTCTGAAAAAGTACATTGACATATAACTTTTGTATAACAAAGGTTTTAACAAACCTAAATATTCGCCCTAGACAGCTTACATATAAAAACATAGGGACTGAGTTGAAATTATTCACATGACTTGTTTAATATTTGGGCCTGATAATAGTAGTTACGTATTTGTTATCTGGTTGGTTTATTTAACTTTGTTTCTACAACCATTCCGGTACATAATCGAACACCGTCATTAGGAAATATACTATTATACTTCTTTATATGTGTGTTCATACACACGTGAAAACTGGTAAACACAGTGGAATGTAATAGTCTTTTACATACATTTTGTTTTCAATAGTAATGACTGTGGCCATATAGTTGGACTTTCTGATAATTGATTTAATTCTTTGTTTTAACAAAAGGCTATTTAACTCACTTTGAAATGGTAAGGTGCCAGAGATAGACTCTTCATGTGCCTAAATCATAGTAGGTCTAGACATACTATGCTTTTTATAAACCGATAGTACGTGATATTTACGTATACATATAATAATTCAATCGGTAAAACAAATGAAAGCAAATTGTTTACATATCTCTGAAAACTGATTGTATATGCAACTGTCAATGGTCAGGAAAATGGTTTTATTCTTTATTAAAATGAAGCCAAATACACAGATATAAACAATTGAACTATTAATATAATTCCATGTCAAACAGGAGAGAGGGTTAAATTTTAGCCTTAATTATTTTTTTCAAATATGACGTTACAGAGACTGTTGAATTTTATTGAAATCATGAACGGACCAATATATTAGATCCCAAATTAAGTACCTGGAAGCATTGAAAGGTCGTTTCGCCCTAGTATGGGATATTCATTCAAAATTACACTATTATCCTATTAAAACAATACTACTCAATGCATTTTATCTTTAGAATGAATGAACACACTTAACGGATATTAATAAAACTTATTCTAGTAAATGAAATATTTTCTTATAAAAGTTATAACATTAATTGTATTTATATCAAAGATGGATAGTGGCCAGCAGTGGAATCCAGGACGCGTGCTTCGTCCTATTTGGGACTCGTCAGCTGGATGTACCTGCATTTCAGAGTTGTTGTTCACTCTGGGACTCGAACCCAGTACCTTTCGCTTCAGAACTACGTGATATTATATTAGCACAATATAATCTAATTACGCAATTACTTTTAAAAAGAATTTTTATATGAAATGCTTGTGAATTAAGGCTATATAGAGGCAATACGCACAGTATGCACAATATGGTCAATAAGAGACTGACCAGTTGCTATCCTAAACATCAACGGGAAGATACAAACAAACAATAAATGTATTACTTGTATTTATTTGAATACTAACCATGTATAAGGAATAAAAATTAATTAATAATCTATTTTCATAGTGGAGTTCAACCACGTCTGTTGTGAGATAGGAACTCACTGAAGACAATTGGTGAACGGTTGCTCAACTTCGTGGATTGTTTGAAGTTAGACATTAACACCATCGGATGCTGGCTCAGTGGTCTAGAGGTTAAGTGCTCCGGCGCGAGACTGGTCTATCCTGGGTTCGAATCTCGCTCGCGGAGTGAGGTCGTGGATGCGCACTGCAGAGGAGTTCCACGATAGAACGAAACGGCCGTCCAGTGCTTCCAGGTTTTCCTTGGTGGTTTAGCTTCAATTGACTCACGCTTTCAACTATAAAAATACTGAAATCTCCACAAAACCCTTTGTGATAATAATAATCTATTCTCAACTATTTGAATATTAGTTAACATTGATGCTTTCCACTTAAAAATATAATATAATAGTTTTAAATAAGAATACTTTCTAGTGTATAGGTAATATTTTAAATGAAGTAACTTTTCTTACATTAAAACAAAATGGATAATGTCAAGAATTGTTGTTATTATTATTGTTATCATAAATTAATCTATGTTATGTTTGTAAGAAAAATCATCAATAATGTAATATTGAAAATAATATTTATTCTTTAATAGAACAATAATAATAATAGTACTCAAACGGTAAAACATAAGAATCATATATATATTCTGAATTACATCAAGTTTACATATTATTAATAATAATAATAACAATAGTAATTTCCGTTAACTTAACAGTGACTCGTTACCTAGGCAACGCTGATTTCTTTACTTTGATACTTTAGGATAAGAAAAATATTATTACCTGTCATTTACAAATAATTAGTATTAAATAGTGTACAGGTTTATTGTCAATAAACAAAAAAGAAACAAAGAGTCTTGAACAGAAACGGTTATGTTACGAATCAATTAGATGATGAAAGTAAAGTCTTTTTTAACACTATTTTACTAAATTATTATATGATGATCGATTTTGACTAGATATTTATCTGTATAATTTAAGAGAAAAGCTCGTTATTTTCAATCAATATTTCATACTACCTTTATACTACAATGAATGTCTTAAAGCTAATATGAAAACCGATACCAATCAAGTTGGAATGAGTTACTTAAGGGTAAAAAATATTTTATTATCACGAAAGAACGATTAACAACTAAATAATTTCTAACACGGTAAATGCTGGGTGTCAAGTTAATGATATCTGATGTAAGGCCTGAAAAAATCGTAAAATACAGTGAAAGTTTGACAAATGAACTGCTCAGCTCAAAGAAAACAACATAACCAAATGCACTCGTTTTAGCCACGAATCTTCTGCATACTAAATAGGTTTAACGAATTTAGTTATTATTTATAAGTAACTGTTCAGCTATTCGTTATATTAGTTTTGGATCTATTCAAAAGATGTTTTATCTAACTTTAAAAAATGTTTATCACTTGTTCAAGTTTCTTAATGGTTGAAATGAAATCCATTACATACGTTTCATTTATTCAGACTGAATAATTTATTTGGGTTTGTGTTAAGTTAGCACTCATTCTGAGATTTGGCTATCAAATGCTTATTATCTGGTGAGGTTATTGCTGAGAGGTAATAAACCAGGACAAATCACTTAATTAGCGACCTCTGGTATTCCAAAATCTATTAATAGACGTTTGTCTGTGATGAAAATTACTTCACAGTAGACGTATATAAGGTCGTTTAAAAGAACAACATAATATTTTTATCGAATCTCGCGAGGCGGGATCGTGGATGCGCACTGCTGAGGAGTCCCACAATAAGACGAAACGGCCGTCCAGTGCTTCCAGGTTTTCCATGGTGGTCTAACTTCAATTGACTCATGATATTAACTATAAAATTACTGAAATCTCCACAAAAATCCCCTTCTGATAATTTTCAAAGGAATAATACGATTACAGTTCTAAGAAGAAATAAAGATAATGAAACCCTTTGAGCATTAAATCCATCGATTGTTCATAATTTTTCGACATCAATAGTAGGATTACTTCGGGGTACTTCTAAAATATCATTTAAGTGTATTTACTTGGACATAAAACTTGGTATTTAATTGTGTCTTTTTGTTCTTTTTCCAAGGTAATTTATGGCAAAGTATAAATTGATTACAAAAAAATATAATAAACCATGCTTATTTCGTAACAAGTAACAGTTTTCATAAGAAATTCAACTTAGCTTACTTAATCAGTATATGAATAAATGAATGAAATTTACAATTTAGTTTCTAAGGGATCTACAATTTCTTTAAAATGTTATTATGATTTATTTTGGTTGGATACCATTTAATTTTCAAAAAAAGTATTTTATCTTCATTTTCAGTAATAAAAGAGTTTTAATATGTATAATTATTATTATTTTATTGTTGATAGATAACAGAAATCGCTTGGAATTTAAAGAAATCCATTTTGCTATGTTGTCATGCGGCTTAAAGTAGTCAACAAGAAAAAAATCTCTGAACAACAATTAGTAGTTTATTATCAGAATGGGGGTTTGTGGAGATTGTAGTTATTTTGTAGTTGTTCGATTTATAAGTCGATCTAAACTAGAATACCATGGAAAATCTGAAAGTACTTAAACAACTGTTTCATCCTAGTATTAGACTCCTCAGATGTGTGCATCCACGATACCACATATGGGAATCCAATCCATCACCTTCGGTTTCGAACGTGGACGCTTAACCTCTAGACCACTGTGTCTCCATCCAACGGTGTTAATGTCTAACTTCAATCAATACATGATCTTACGCAACCATTTATCCATTTTTCAAGTAGACACCTGTCTCTACCCGACAGGGATTGGACTCCACTGGTCACGGCTTCTCACTAGAACTCCATGAAATTCATCTTGAAACCAGTCATTTGTGAGTACATGATGAGTATTATCAGACTGAGGGTTTGTGGAGATTGTAGTGGTATTAATGGTGGAATGCATGAGTCGACGTAAGCTAGACCACCATTGAAAACCTTACATCGACTCGTGAATTCAATTATTAATGCCATTACAATCTCCGCAAACCCCCATTTTAATTATAAGATATATTTGTCATGTACAAATTTCTGAAATATTAAACACGTGATTATGTCGTTCGAATTGTGTTTCATTAATATATCACTTAGTCTTGATGAACTTCGAACTCCCGTTGCATTATCACTTAAACTAAATTCCTGTTTATTCAGATGAATAAAGTCTGACAACAGAAAACATTACTAAAGCTACAAAACCTTTCAAATATTTCCCAATATTCAATGAGGCTTTCGTCGAACACAAAGGATATTTCTGTTTTTTCATAGCTAAATAAAACATAACCAAGAGAAAAGGAGATCGTATTGTATGATCTTTTACAATATGATAACCGTTAAGATACTTCGTGAATGAATCATAAAATAAACGTTGCCAAACATACTTTTGGTCTAATGGATATTATATTATCTCATAGGTTGAAGTTCACCACAATCAAGTATTATTTATTAATCCAATAGCTTCCGAGTCAAGTTTACCGTCAAGTTTACGATTATCAGACCAAATACATTTTACCCCTATGAGAAATATTCAAAAATCCCTGAAGGACGTTACTAAACATGTGCAATTTAATACCAGATACTTGTTTTGTAAAATTTGTTTGTTGAATATCTGACGAACATTAGTTATGATGAAAGTGAAAAAATAATGTTTCATCGAACTTCTTAAACACATCAAAGCAAATATCTTCAGGATATGAATAAAAAAACTCAAAGACTATTCATATTTAATTTATCAGGATTATGAGATTGTCAAGTTGTGAAATAAATTACTGGAAACTGTCTAATCTCACAATCGATCGAATCACTTGAATCACAGTTCAAGTAAAACTAAAATAATATTGATTTAAAATATTAATATACAAAAAGTGTTTACGGCATTGATAATCAAGGTACGATTTAAATATGATCCTTAGTATATAAATCACTTAAAATAGTTTCGAATTTCTATATGTATCAAGCAAATTATAACTTGAACTATTTTGGTTTATTTGTTGAACTAATATGTCAAACAAATAATTTCTAGGTTTTCAATAATGGTCTAGCTTACGTCGACTCATGCATTCCACCATTAATACCACTACAATCTCCACAAACCCTCAGTCTGATAATACTCATCATGTACTCACAAATGACTGGTTTCAAGATGAATTTCATGGAGTTCTAGTGAGAAGCCGTGACCAGTGGAGTCCAATCCCTGTCGGGTAGAGACAGGTGTCTACTTGAAAAATGGATAAATGGTTGCGTAAGATCATGTATTGATTGAAGTTAGACATTAACACCGTTGGATGGAGACACAATGGTCTAGAGGTTAAGCGTCCACGTTCGAAACCGAAGGTGATGGATTGGATTCCCATATGTGGTATCGTGGATGCACACATCTGAGGAGTCTAATACTAGGATGAAACAGTTGTTTAAGTACTTCCAGATTTTCCATGGTGTCCTAGCTTAAATCGGCTAATGAATTCAACTATTAGGATATATCTTAAACTGGAATAACTGAATGATATTTATGGTAAATGTGATGAAGAGTCGCAATATGAATCATATGACTCTAGATATTAAATTAACGTTATAAAAAATATAAAGCGTAAGTACAAATTGTTTTTAAGCAAATGAAGAAGGATGAACTGTCGTATAGCTAAAGCCTTAAAAAATCAGTGTTTCCTTTCTACTACTCTTATACGAAACTAAAAAATCTAAATTATGATCAATCTTATAATCCCGTTTATATTTGAGACTGTAGAAAAGTGTTTGTAACTTGCTATCATTTGATCAATTGACTTTATTTATCTGGACAGCCAATTCGACGCATCTTCAGTCTCACTAGTATGGAATTCACGATTTCTTCCTATGTATGTATATAGAAAAGTACGATCTGGACGATTGTTTCTAATTACCTCATTTCAAGATTTCGGAAGCTAGATTTTATTGAACTTCGTTGGTTTTGGATGCTATCAGGAGGGGAAATATTATATGCTATACCTATAAAATATGTGGAGGAAATAGAAATAAAGGGAATCAGAGTTACTCAATTATATTTTAAACAAAGTATTTCAACTATGTAATGCAATTATTTCCTTTTCTAGGGTTCTTATCCTAATTTGTATTTATTAGCTTAATGTTCTGACATCATTTTACTTGTTGTCATTCAAATTTATATGTTAACCCATAGCATTGTATTATCAATTAGGATTATGAGAAATTTTAGGTTTATGGGTTATTAGAGCATATGTTTCTACAATTTTTACGTGTCAAACCAGATTGGTTAGTTTGACTAATTATCTCTAAAATTTGGCTATATTCACATTTTCAAGGATAAACTTACTCAATTTAACGAAACATACTGTATTGATTGTGATCTAATAGATTCGTATCATTATATGTTTTGCTTGTCCAGTCAGTTCTCTACTTAAAGTTAATATTATTTCATGGCTCTAATGTCTCTAACATATCAACTAATAACAGTCAGATTATAAGAAAATACAATTAGTCACACTAATATCTATTTCATTTTCTTTGTTGGTGATAAATTTATTCTCTTTTTAATCGTATACAAATCAGTGAATTCACATGACATATATGGTTAAATCTAAATAAGCAAATATGGATGGTGGCTAGCAGTGGGATCCAGGACACGCGTTTCGTCCTATTTGGGACTCGTTAACTGGATTCACCTGAATCCCAGAGTTGATGTTCACCTCAGGACTCGAACCCAGTACCATACTATGGAAAGTTTCAAACAAACAATGCAAAATGAATCTAAAATAAATATTAATAAAATAAATAGATTCTTAGTTTTAAAATATAACCCTCACATTTATTATGAACCATCGATTAACTCCATAACTTCAGTTATTCTATCGTCTGACAACAATAATTTATAACGTTTTCTTAAATATTCTCCCTTTAATTTTGTTTTAATTTATTATAACATTTTAAGAAAAAAATATGTAATTGAAATTATTCACTCTTTTGGAGAAAAAATTGCTCTTCATCTATTCTTATAAGTTTATAACTTGTGATTTCGTGACTTTTATAAACACCATTCTTTCTTTCTCTGAACTTAAAATAAGAAATATGAACTTTTTATTATCTCAAAAATACATCTGCCTAGAATGAATGTCGATTTCTATTTATATAACCTAATTTATTCCATATAAAGATCAATGGTGAATTTTATAGTACAAAGTCTGTTATTAAAACAATAGATGGTAAATTATTCAAAATTTTCCATGAGTAATCCATCACGAATTGACATTAATTAGACAAACATTGAAAGCCAGTAAACACTAAGTAGTTGTTACATCTTAGTGCGGGACAGTTTAATAGTACACGTACAAAGCTCATTCAATGGTCATAGTCAGGGCTCATAAATCTTGTGGTTGCCTAGTTAACACTATCTTCAATTTGAGCGACCTCGAAAAAGTTACTAGCTGACCAATACTGGTCATAAATCATTAAATCTACCAGGGTACATCTTGAAGCTAGTCAGTAGGGTGAAGCTGTTTGGTGCTACGTGTTTCTCAGTGGCACGTTAATTCGTGTCAGTCCATGATAAATATCACCAGTAAGAAAAAATTTATCTTTAAAAAATCTTCAATCACAGGATAATTACTTAAACTACAACAGTTTGTTACAAAAGTTGTTAATTTCAGTACTATCTGACGTAGAAATGTAAGTTAAATCGTAGATTGACTTTGCTTTCGAAAAAAAATCAAATAGATGCAGTATAAATCATGTTTCAAATTGATATTTGAAAGTAGCAGCATAGGATTAACCAAAGCAAAGTAGATTGTCACTTTAAAAGATATATTTATTTTTATATTTAATAGATAACATTTATGCTTGTTTAAACAAATGTGTAAAACTAATTTTCTATTTTTGGATTCTCATATTTTAAAACCAGAAAAAGAAGATTCTGTTAGTTATTACCTTTGACGATTCTATTTTTACAGTTGTTATGTTCAAATACTTCATATAGTGAATTTTTGCATTAGTGGAAAGCGTTTTTTTTCAACTTGTTTTTACTTTACCCCCCAAAACCAATTCTAGAATAAATAGGTATATAATGGTGTGGAATAACTTCTTTAAAAGCCTTACATTGTTCATAGTCACAAAGTGATTAACTCTCTTGCTTATGTAAAAACTAATCTTGTGTTTACGGTAAAACGTTTCTCCGTCTGTATGAATATTTGATTGATAAAAAGTAAATATATATATACTTCAGTCATTGTATGCATATCTTTGCAGCTTTTTTCTGTTTGCCCCACTGTATAGTGGTGTTTGTTTCCATTTTCTGAAGCTGTCTAATTCTATGAAAAAAGACTGTAATTGAATGTAAATTCTCATCTTGTACTTTTAGATTTCTTCTTCATTTATTGATTGAGGTACCAGAATTGTTTTGTTTTATCGACAGTTACTATGATCTATGCAACATCGTTACAGACAGAAATAAAATACACCACCAGTTTAACATATATTCAATGGGAATTTTGTATGGAGAGAAAATTAATTAATATTTTTACAATCGAATTCATCATGGAAAACCTGGAAGCACTGAACGAATATTTCATTCTAGCATGGGACTCCTCAGGTGTGTGCATCCACGATAACACATGTGGGACTCTAAACCATCACCTTCGGTTTCGAACGTAGACGCCTAACCTCTAGACCACTTTGTCACTATCCAACGGTGTTAATGTCTAATTTTAATCGATCTATAGTCCTGCGCAGCAGTTATCCACCTCAGATAATGGATGAATGGTTGTGCAGGATGAAATAGCTGTTCAGTGCTTTCAGATTTTCCATGATGTTCTAGCTTAGATCGATTAATGAATTCAACTACTAAAATTACTACAATCTCCACAAATCCACATTCCGATAATTGATATCTTGCCATACTCATTTCTAAAATAGTTCACACAGTGTCCTCTAAAGCTGTTTTAATTCTTAATATCGTTATTATGGTTTATGGAATGTAATTTTGCAACACATGTGATACATTAAATTGCAATATTTAGTTTTTTAATTCACCGGCCACAATACTTTATTGATAATACAGTTATAATGAAATGACAGTATTTATTATATCATAGGCGAGACTGGTAGGTCCTGGAATCGAATCTCGCGAGACGGGATCGTGGATGCGCAATACTGAGGAGTCCCACAATGGGATGAAACGGCCGTCTAGTGCTTCCAGGTTTTCCATGTTGTTCTAGCTTCAATTGATTCATGATTTCAACTATGAAAAATACTGAAATCTTCACAAAACCATTTCTAATTAGATTAACATTAATAAAGTTTTCACTAAATTATTAAACGTTGTGAAGTATAATAACACCACCGATTGGGCTATGCTGAAATAACTAGGATGGTATTGGAATTTACAGTTTAATGGTTGAAACATGAATGCTTTAAATACTAAGTGAACAAACTGCTAATTAGTTATCATTATTAATAAACCTCTAAAAGAAGTAAGTTGAAGTTTACAAAAACAAAACAAGTATTCTAGGATAGCTTAAAAGATACAATATTGATTGTTAACAAATATAGAACCAATGATTTATGATCCTGTAGTATCTATTTTTTTAATTGTTCATTATCAATATAAGGTATGACAGATGATTGTTATTTTATCTTATTTTCTGTCATATTTCAAAAAAATGTTACAGAATTATTAAACTTTTTGTTAATATCTCATTGAAATTAATGAGTTTTAGAAAAGTTCTATGGTAAAGTATAAATAAAAATTTTGTCATTCATCATTGATTTTCCATATAGTTAGTTTCTATATATTTCGTTGTATTATAATAGAACTTTAGGCGTTAGTGAATATTAGTTATTTCAAGGATATAACATTATTATTTCAACTGAGAAAAAGCTATTAACGAAATAGAATAGACTATATGCCCCCAAATGCCCTGGTACGGCCGAGACTGGGGAGAGTCCGCTCTCCCTCTCCAAATGCTCTCACATGGCCACGCGTATATAGCCTCTGTCAGGGAAGTCCTACTCACTGCCTTCTCGTGGCATTACCGTTGATTACGAAATTGAGAGGACGAAAAGCGAATGTCCGGTGCTTTAGCCGGGTTGGTGTACACGGAGAGTCCACTTAGGGGAGTTGGAAAACCCTGATTCCAAACCAATGCTGCACATGGACTCCAGTATCCTGAGGGAACAAATGGCGTATGAATCAATCGTTGGCCACCGGTTACCATGAAACTGCATCTCCTCACGATGCTCCACTGCCCTGTCGATCAGACGTTTAGGTCAAAGGCTCGGGATGTAGCTCCCTAAGAAAACCACCTACTTTGGTTTGGGCATCCGTGCAGTACCACAGCCCTCACATAAATCGAATGAGATTTGTGTGGCGCATGTATATCTGGTGCCCCTTTGAACCATTATTTATGTGTTCAAATAAATAAATAAAACAGACTATATTATAAAATATTTTGTCAAAATAAAATACTTTCGAATGAGGTGTATACTTAGTAAGTTCTATATAATAGGATGTGAAAAATCTAAAAGCAACGTTATAAGTTCACTGTACAAATTGTTAGATTACTTTCAATTCTAATTAATTATAATTTAGGATAAAACTGGCAATTCTTCATTCATCTGATAAGTTTTTATGAAGTACTTTCAATCATACTTTACTGCATAGTAAAAACAAGCATGTTTATCATGGACATGACATTATATATATACATATGTCTGTGTATATTTCTCAGATCCAGTTAGTGATAACATGAAAATAACAATGTTTACCTCATTTCAAAAAAATGAGTAATAATAAAGATAATGTCATAAAATATATGAGAAATTTGACATGATGAAATGAGTTTTTCGTTTGTTTTCCTCAAATATAATGTTGACGACACAATGTCAAATTAAATCTATAACTAGAATAGAATTGAAATGAAATCCGTTGGTAAGTAACAAAAATCAACATTTTCAACAGTTCACTTTTATATCACATGAAAGTTGTATGAGTAATATATAACTGATATTTATCTTTTAGGAATGTACAATAACGTAAACCTTTATACTTCATTATAATAGTGACATTTTCTACTGATTAATTTTTTCTATGTAACTATTCTTTATATGAAATAATACTGTCATTTACTAGTTGTTCCTGGTTTATAACTATTACTATGAATAAAGTTAGAAAATGATATTGGTACATAATCAAGTGAATTTATTAATCTATATGTAAGTTTTAATTTTCTTTTTTTTATACTGAAATTATTATGAACAAATTAGGGAAGATGAACTGTATTAGTACAAATATTACACAAATACTTGAAGTTAATAATTAACACCGTTGGATGCCAGCTCAGTAGTTTAGAGGTTAAGCGCTCGCGCGCGACACTGGTAGGTCCTGGGTTCAAATCTCGTGAGGTGGGATCGTAGATGTGCACCGCTGAGGAGTCCCACAGTAGGACGAAACGGCCGTTCAGTGCTTCCAGGTTTTCCATGGTGGTCTAGCTTCAATTGACTCATGAATTCAACTATAAAATTACTAAAATCCCCACAAAACCCCTTTTGACAAATACTTTCGCTAGATACTTAATAAATAAAGATAGATTATTAAATAGATAATTTTCATGATTTATTTATTTACCAATCTTATTTTGTTAATTTAATGAAATATAGAAGATAGAATATATCAACTACTATTAAACAACTCTAAAAACCATTTTGCTGTAATAAAAATATCAATAAAAACGTTTAGGATTTATCATGTTGAAATCATGAACCATCCCCCCAAAAAAAGAAAACAAGAATCCTAGTTTGACTTATTTATTGAATATATCTACTATAGTGATATCTTTGATTCTATAACGGAGATTTTTATGATAATTAAATGTTTGAATATAATTTCTTTTTATGCATTTTTGTTACAGTGGAATAATTAAATTATAAATTTCGGTTGATTATTTTATTGAATTGTAAGCTAATTAGTGAAAGTATGATAATGGAAAAGAGAACAACAACAATGTTTACTCAGTTATTGTAAGCAAAGATGGACAGTGGCTAGCAGTGGAATCCAGGACTCGTCAGCTGGATGTACCTGCATCTCAGAGTTGATGTCCACTCTGGGACTCGAACCCAGTACCTTTCGCCTCAAACGCCATTGCGTTATCCACTCAGCTACTAAATCCTGATAGCCACTGAAGTTTGTATAACTAAAAATAACTTGTTTATGTATAACCTTTTGGTAAATGTTATTTTTGCTCTAGAAATTTAATGTTTTAATATATAATTCCCATTCAATTTATTTATTGATTTCATATTGTATATTGTTCATGAGAATATGGCAAAATTAAGCTAGATTATTATGAGGGTAAATGGACATAGAAAAACATCAAATTATGTAAGGGATTAAATATATTTTATATGGTTGAGTTCATGAGTCAATCGAAGCTAGACCACCATGGAAAACCTGGAAGCAGTGGACGGCCGTTTCGTCCTCTAATGGGACTCCTCTGCAGTGCGCATCCACGATCCCGCCTCACGAGGTTTTCCATGGTGGTCTAGCTTCGATTGACTCATGATCTCAACTATATAAAATTACTTAAATCTCGACAGAACACCTATCTGAATAAATATATACATGTATTTTAGATTGAAAAAGATTTTCAATGTAGAATCGAATGAAAACCGTTCAGTTCATAAATGAAAAAAAATCGGTAATTAGTGCTGTAGAGAATTAAATTTTCTCACGTCTCATGACTCAGTATAAACTATTTCTTCTCTAAATTTTCTACTTGTTGAAATAGTACAAATATGTCATTATTTTTATTATTGAAAATTGGTCTAATACTCGATTTATTTATTATCTATACAGGAACCATGAATCTCTAGTCTAATGTAATGACATAAAATTTAGTCATCAATCAAACTTATTATTTCCTTGAAAAAGCTTAGACCAGATTGCCAGGCGAAACGTTGGATTTACTTCAAATTCATTCACTGAGATTTTACAAATATATAATTCCTATTTAATGTCTTACATCAACTCGGCGCCCGAATACTGTGAAACTATTCGCTCTAATTTAGATGAAAGTTCTTATACAAACTTATCATTATTTAATATACTAAAGATTCAATAGTTTATTTTAATTATGCATACTATCAACAACAGATTTGTGTTTTTATTTATATATTTAAGTAAACAATACATTAAAACTTTTGGTATGACATTTTAAGTATGTAAACAACATAAATGTAATAAAGCAATTGTATCTATTATCCATATTCAATGGGTATGTACGACTTATTTTTAATAGTCGTACACAACGACATGATGATATTTTTAAAGCGGTAACTAGAAGTCATGAAATATTGGAGTGTTTAGCCAAAGTTTTTGAAAAAGCGCTATTACAAAGAAGTACTGACAACAAATTAGTAATGACAGAGAATTGAGAGAAATTCTTTATTCTACACATATTCACTTATCGATTGTCTCAATAGTGTTGGATAGCCTTTATTTGATCTTACTATATATATACATGATATTTAAATCCCTTTAACTGAATGGTTTGGACTTGAAAACAGGCACAAGACGAATTATTTATATGCTGGACGTCACTGTTGTTAAGTCGAAATTCATTTAATAAGATATGATTATATGATTAAGCTTCAGTTCTTTTTGTAGATCGTAAAAGTTAGAATCGGTGAAGGACATAAAAATATACATAAATAACCTGACATTTTTACGATCAACTGTTTTGACTTTTATTATCCTCCTCTTATACTGTCCCTAATTTATCATTCACCAATAATATTCGATATAGTAAGTTTATTCATTCTATTCAGACATTTAATAAGAATAAATGTCAAACAACTGTTTTGTTCAGCAATAAATAATGACGAAGGGTGGACAATTTGTTTACCAAAATTTACCCAGTACTACCGTCTTGTCATATTTTTATTATTTTCAGGCAAATTAACAGTTATCAGAAGGGGTTTTGTGGAGATTTAGTATTTTTCATAGTAGAAAGCATGAGTCAATT
>NW_017385987.1:3889115-3931207 GCF_000237925.1 Schistosoma mansoni | reverse complement strand
CCACGAGTCCCATAATAGGACGAAACGGCCGTCCAGTGTTTCCAGGTTTTCCATGGTGGTCTAGCTTCAATTGACTCATGCTTTCTACTATGAAAAATTAACAGTTGTTCAATTTTTATTAAGATATCGAAATAATTTAAAGTAGATAACTACTGAGAACTAAGAAATAATGAACTACTATTTCATTCTGGTTTGAAATATTCTAGCACTTGGGATCCACGACCACACCAAGGACTGAATCAAGGACCTTCAGATACACTTTTTCTAAACTTGAAATTGATACGTTTGTTTTCTTGCCTGTTCGTCGTTTTAACTGTTTTTAAATTTCATGTCTTATTATTTGCTCAGTTTCTTTAGTCATTTAATCATTATATAGTTTACTGTACACATTCAAATGATTGTCATCAGCTTCTGGATGTCTTTTTTAGCTATTTAAATGTTATTTAATAGATAAAACCTTCAGTATTAGCATGTGCTTTATTGTACATGAAGGATATTTACAATAAATGTATTTATCCAATTTGTTACTTTGTTTCATTATGAGTATCTGAAACAAAAACCTCATCGTGTTCACTATTTCCTATTTTTTAATGAATGAATATATAAAAATGAATATATAAAAAAAATCAATAAGTTCCCTGAAAGGAAGGAGAAAGTCTTTTGTTACTAAAAGAAAAAAAAATAAAATGAAACATTTTTATTTATGAAGATGTTACGTACTACTTAAAAAAGTATTATTATTCATAAAAATATGACATTTTTATGTATATGCGTAATGAAAAATAAGGGTATATATAACTATGTATGATAGGACAAACTATAATAGTAACATAAAATGAGGTATTTCAAAAAAAGGAAATCAAATAATTCAAAAAAAAAATTTAATTCATTTTATAACACTAAAACATTTAACACAAGTTTGATTAGTAATAAAAATAGGTTGGATATAAAAAAATATAAAATGATGAAGACAATAGTATAGTAGTAATGTAATAATGTTTATTATTCTGAGTGATTGCATAATCATTTTTTAAAATTTTTTTTTGTCAACAAACTGAAATATATTACATTTTATGAATTCTAAAAAAATGTGACAAATTTTTTTTTATTTTTAAAGTGTTTAACGTTTAAATGATATTTTGTTACTATGTAGAATGAAATTTATTGAATTTTTGAAATGAATATTTGTTCATTCATTAGAATTTTTTCGTTTAAAATGTCATTAGAATATATTAAATAAAATATTTTAACTAATCATGTGTCTTGTGTATATATTTTTTAAAAAAAACTTTGCTACAAAATAACAATATGATGACACGTTGGTGGCCAGCTTGAATATTTGGGTTATCTGTTCCTGTTATCCATTTTTTTTGTTTGCTTTAAAATATCATTATGTACAAGTTGCAAAAGTGTACAATCAGAGACATTGTGATGGCTGGCAATATGCATTGAAAAGATTGTACATTATATAGATGTTGATTCTTGAATTTCTAACAGCTAACTGAAGATCACTCAATATTTATCGTCAGGATTGACCAAGAAGTAACAAACGGAAACTTGTTGAAATATTTTATACTGAGAATTATATATTGTACCAAAAATATAATATTGAATTAAGCCATTAATAATAATATTAATGTTGGGGGAAAATTGGAAATTAGTTGTCTTCACCTTCATGATACTATTAGTAGTTCTACACTAACTGAAGTATCTTTAAAAACCATGAATTGATAGATAACTCTCCTGTTTTATAATAGAACTGTTCAGCAATATCTACTCACGGCTCATCCTCGGATTGAACCTGTAATTTTATAACCTTCAGGCAAGCACGTTATCTTCAGACTACTAGAATATAGCCCAAAGGTCTGTAATTCCTCTGCTAAATAATTCACTTCAGAAATAAAATAATGTATTTTTAATAAAGTTCACGAATCACATTAATTAGAAAATGTGTTTTAAAGCCAATCGATTTTGCTTCAAATATCTCAAATACCGAAAAGCTATGTTTATCTATGAAACATCCTAATTATGAATGATTGCTAGATGTACTGTTTACAATTAGGTAAATCAAAATTGATTTGTATAAAAGTCAAAGACAATGTCATCTATCGGCATATAAAATAATCACTCAGATTTGCTAGAAAATTCTACATAAAATTTTCTTATTTTATGTGTTGATTTACCAATACCTTCAATAATTTTGATAGTTGAGATCATGAACCAATTGAAGCTAGACCACCATTGAAAACCTGGAAGCACTGGACGGCCGTTTCGTCCTATTGTGGGACTCCTCAGCAGTGCGCTTCCACGATCCCGCCGCGTGAGATCCGAACCCAGGACCTATCAGTGTCGCGCGCGAGTGCTTAACCTAAGACCGCTGAGCCGGCATCCAACGGTGTTAATGTCGAACTTCAACCAATCCACGAAATTGAGCGACACATCCACCAATGTCTTCAATGAGTTACTATCTCACAAAAGGAAAAATATAAGCTCTTGTAGTGAGATTTTATTTCTTTCGTTAATGTTTGAAATTTTAAGTTCTTTTGTTTGGACGGGGTATGTTTTCGGCCATGTATTAGTGTTACTTAATTTTTGCAGCAAAACAAGTAAAAAAATCAAAACTATGATAACTGTTACTTCAAAGATATCTGTGAATCAAAATGTTTGTTCGTGATGAGGTTCAGTAATGTTGCTGACACAAAATTCTTCCATCTGATATCTATCTATAAATTCTATATGTTTAAACGTATATTTTCAGTGGTAACTCATAATAGATGAGTTAATTACAAATAGAATATTTAATTTTATCATTCCATATTTTTCAAAACTTGAATTACCTTACTGTGTAATAATAATTAACATTGTAGGGCCATTGAAATGTCACTGAGCCCCAAAAAAATCATCCGGCAGTTGGATCACTGAATATTGAACAGATCATCGGCCCCCGTTAAGGTCAAGGAAACCAACACGTCTCAGTTAATAGTATGCCATCGGCTGGCTTATACGGTAGTGGTCTCACTATCTCCTCTGTACTCATTCTTACTAATATATTACCATATTAACGTTCTCTGTGTTGTACGGTTTTCAAAGCATCCATAGTACATCGATATGATGAAGGGGGTAACCCACGTTAGATGCTGACCGCGAGGTGTGATTTCGACGTAAGATGTTGGTCACACCATCCCCGTGGAACTCGAGTAAGCCCTCAATCATTCGACATAGATCACCAACGTTGATGATCTACAACCTGTCAACTTTGTTTTTGATACTGCTAGTGTATGTGTTAATAAAGCCAGAATATTTTTAATATTAAGTAATCTGAACAACATTTAAAAAATCTCCAGTATAGATTATTGGAAAAAGTATTATATTGATTTAGGGTAATGTAGATATCATGTTTTACATATTTATCAAATGTCAATGTAATATTTAAGCAAAGATGGATAGTAGCTAACAGTCGAATGCAGGACGCGTGTTTCGTCCTACTGATAGTCACTATCTCTCTTCGCTTGAAAAGTTTATGACTTTAGGTAATGTCGAGGCAATCCGCATATGATATATGTATGCCAACAAGAGACTGATCAATTAAAATCCTAGGCAACAATAGGAAAATACAACCAAACAACACCAAGTGAAGTTAATGTACCATCTAAACATGATAAAAAATGACAAATGAGAAACACGACATATATTTGATTATAACACTAATATTTTTAATTAAAATCATATAATGATACAGAAAAAATTATGGATTAATTTGTTTTAAAGTGAACTTATTTATTTTTATTGTCAAAAAATGATCGGTTGGTAAATTATAAATATTCTGATATTCAGGTTACTAAGAGGTAAGAAAAAGAAAAAAATAGAGTTATGATAAATGGGAAAATTGATGTGTTCAGTGTTTTGGTGAATGCCTACTGTCATAATTTTCAATATTTTCGAAGAATAATATGTTCTTCTGATAACAAGAATATATGTTTTAATTAATTTGACAATGTTACAGATGAGAGGGTGTTTTGTGAAGAATTTAGTATTTTCACTGTTGAAATCATGAGTCAATTGAAGCTAGACCACCATTGAAAACCTGGAAGCACTGGACGGCCGTTTCGTCCTATTATGGGACTCCTCAGCGGTGCGCATCCGCGATCCCGCTCTCGCGAGATTCGAACCCAGGACCTACCAGTCTCGAGCCGAAGCCCTTAACCGATAGACCACTGAGCCGGCCGGCATCCAACGGTGTTAATGTCTAACTTCAACCAATGTTACAGATGTTTCAAAATTATCGGATGGTTCGAATTCAATCTCTTAATAATAATAGTTGAAAACGTTTGAGGAACTATCTCTATCCGAAATATTCTTCTTTTACTAAACAGATGGATTGTGGCTAGAATAGAAATCTAGAAAGCATGTCTTGTTCTATTCGGGATTCGTCAGTTAGATAAACCTGGGTCTGTGTTGATCTTCACATCAGGACTTGAACAAAGGACCTCTTGCTTCAGATACCTAGTGCGTTATCCACTGATCCACTGAGTTGGAAAGTAATTAGTTTGTGCAAGGGGGATGGGCTTACTTCAGTTTGTATGGGCGCGAACTATCGCTAAATAGAACAAAATGTGCTTCTTGTGTTCTATTGCTAGTCATAATCCATCTAATCTATGTCTTGTGATTATATAGTTATATTGGAGCAATACACAAATGATGCACATATCCAAATAAGACTGATGAGAATCCAGTTAACATTATCGAGAACGGGATTCCTCGATTTATTACAAATTTAATTAGATATTCTGTGTATTAATAGATGTGTTTTTGAGATGTTCATGAATTCTAGTAGAGCTTTTTTGGAATGTCAAGGTTGATGATGTATACTTTAGTCTTGTGACTGTTTCTAAAGACTTGATATTACAACTCTTAATTTAACACATCTTTATGGTACAGAAAACGTAATTTTTTTATTTAAAAAGATTTATCTTCATCCTATCAGGTGTGCCTCATCGACTGATATGATGTAAAACCAATGAAAAATTGCAAAGTATAAACTACAATCATTTTTATGGTCGGAAACTTTCGATGAAATTCACTTGAAATTTACCGCTGGATTAACCAAAGGACAATTTAGTTTTTATATCAATCACAATAACTTTAGGACTATTGAATTGAAATCCAATTGTCCTTTATCCAACTTCATTCAACTGTTGATATAGAGTGACGATCGTTACATGTTCTCAACGATATGTAACTTACTACCAACATGGTTGAATTTCTCTGGTCACTACCAATTTTAAAACCTTATCATAATTTTGGTAATAAGATATCAGATAGAATGAAGATTTATCGGTCAAGTGTAATAAGTAAGCTCGAAAAACTATTTGATTTGCATTAACCGATGATTAAGGGTGTTATTTAAAATAAATGATTTTGCAATTTTTCAATTCTTGTTTTTCCAGTTAGTTCCTACTTCTTAATGTTCGTTCAAATGTATAGTGATATCCTAATCATTTCAACAGCTCCACATTACGTAACTTTTGATTTTTATTTCATTCATCCAGCCAAATAATTCACTTGAGCTACAAATCCTTTTCACCATTTCAACTAACTTATCATAATACGAATGTAACCAATAGTTCAGGTAAGCCTGAAACGTTAGTCATTGTCATTGGTCATAGTTCATTTTTCTCAAATAACCGTTTATTTTTAATGTATCTCTTAAAGTGATAATGCAAAGTATTTATTTTATATACAACAAACTCCTCAGAATGAAGTGAAACTTCTGTAAAAATATCCAGCATCCGTAGTAAATTTATCGCGAGTTTTATCTGTGATAAATTCTTTAGTATGTGTAATTTTACTTAGGTTTCTTTTCGTGTTAACCTAGATGATTTCATTTGGATGAAAACAAGAAATTGATAAAAGCGATCAAACAGAGAAGTAAACATAACTAGGATATCACCATATATTTAACTGATTATTAAGAAATAGGAAGTAACTGAAAGTCGAATTGTTAGTACATTTGTAGTATCAGTTTATATGTTAAGCCCATGTACTTTATTCTAGCTTCTTGCCAAGCCATTTCACCTATATATTATGAGTCATATTTTGATCTTGTTATTCATTCGCTTATTAACCTTGACTAATTTTTATATGAGCGTATATGTGTACACTTCGTATCTTATTCATCATATGTCTGTCACTCATTTTTGTCCGACTATAAATGTTGATTAAAGCTTGCTTAAATCGAGTTGGCTTCCCAGCCATCTCCAAAGCGCACGTCATTTTGCTTCTCTCGCTTCTGTTCGTTTCATCGCTCTGATTCCATGGCCAGATCAATGAATGTAGGAAATATATGTATTCTAATTTCATTCTCGTATTTGACGTATTTAACTCCGTTGTTCATCAACGCGGATTAAGTCAATTATTATATACGAGTATAAACGGAATCAGATTTACGACGCTACATAACTGGTTAGCCCGACCTACGAACACGCAGCATAATTGGCAAACCGTATTTGGATCACGCAACACAATTGGCGATCCCGACTTACGAACGCGAAAACAGAATTGGAGGCCTCGCCGAACGAGCACGACGCAACAGAATTGGATGCCTCGTCGAACGAACACGGACCAGAATCGACAACCTCGACGTACGAACTCACAACATAATTGGCAAGCCGTATTTGGATCTCGCAACATAATTGGCGACCGCAACGAGCGAACACAAATCAAAAATGAAACCGCCGACGACATATTTCGTTATGATCCGAATAATCATCATATGCTCATTATTACAATAATGTCATATCATCATCTAACGTGGAATTATTATTTTTGTTCGTATTGACATTAAACTATGACATTTACGCAGTCAAATCACTAATCGAACAAATTATAATTATATGGACATTACACGTTATGATATTCAAAACTCACTGGATTATTTTTATTATCCAACGACGTAAAATTTTCCTGATTTAGGTGAGTTCGTTCCAATTTTTTTTCATGTCATTTCCGGTCTAATATTACACTCTATCATAGACATAAGTTTGGAGTCATACTCCCGATAGTAGGAACTTATGTTATCGATATACAACTAATGTTCATTCATCTCATTGGTACGCAGCAATCGTCGTCTCCTGCACTTTCAGCGATAAGCTAAACCGAACTTCCGCGATTTTTGGTTTCACGACGATCCCTACTTTAATGTTTATACACAAATCAAGTATTCGACGCCGCATTACCAGCCGATTAGTGATGATTATGTTCAGATTATCTGTTCATTCACATGTATATCTGAATGCTGCATCATCCGTTACCCATGAAAACTATTCGATTACTGCAACTAATATTCTATTCCCATTGCACTGTACGCCAGAACATAGAGTTTAGAGCCAGTCTCTCAAAGATACACTCTTGTTCTTCACATCCAAGTCAGTCTCACTCGCCGTCATCGATAATCATATGTATTAGTATTTTTATCATGCCTTAATACGGTTTCGTAACAAACGAGGTTGAGCACATATCCCTCTAACTACACAAACCACTCTAGGCTTCATGACCACAAAGGAATACGACTCCGCATATCTAGTCTCAGCAGTCACTATCCTGTTCCTCTGGTCATTCTACTAATACATATTTAACGATAACTCAACGCAAACGACAACGTACGCTGACTTCGCATTTTATTATCATTAGCAGCACAGCAACGAATATCACGCATTGATGCAGTCATCATCCAATGGCTGGATTATTTTTATCCCACATAAACTTCGGTTATGTAAATTCGAATGCACTCATCGCCAATCAACGCTATTTACTCTCCTGCGGCTTATCACTAAGGAGTAAAACATATGTTTGTTTAGAATCTACAATTGATCGTTTCATCTATGGTGATTAGAGTGAAAAAAGTCACGGGGACTCGATTACTGAAATAATAAATGCATCTACCGAATGTACGTAATGTACCATACAAATGCTAAGAACAGAATAAGATTTTGTACAGTTAAATGACACTTATGTACTAAGTATTTCATGAATTTATGAACATAAATGTTGTACGTTTAAAGGATTTGAGATAAGGGGTAAATTTATCATTAACTTTTTAGTTGTATCAAGGTTGGAAATAAGCGGAAATTCTTTTATTAAATACCTATACACTTATTGTTACTTTCTATTGAATATGAATAACACTAAAGAGTAGTAAAAGAAGGTATAATGAGATGATTTGATCTGAACAATGTGATATGTTTGTTCTATACATTTCTAACAATCTAGTCGTACAAATACTTGTCACGGCATTTTTTTCACAATAAGATTAATAAAGGTCAACATAAACAAAAAAGAAACTAAGAAGTATAAAGTGATAATTGGAAATAAAGAACCTTAGGAAAAATGATACGAGTAGGATAAGTTATCATATCATCCTAGACCTTAAAATGAATGAAAGATTATGAGGGTAGACTGAAGATTAAAACGAATTGTTCTTATAAACTTAAGGATGCTTGAGTATTCTAATAACTCAGTTCTCTGTGAACTTAAAAATATACCCTTGTTAATTTTTATGCAAAGCATTATAATTTATCTTAGGGTGAATCTTATAATCTGTTTCAACACATAATTGAAACAGGTAATAAGATCGATCAATAGAAGGCTTTTTCAAATCAACTCCATCTTCTTGTTAAACTAGAGAAATTTAAAAAAAAGACTAGTGTTCTCAAATATAAAAAATAATTCTAACAAACAGGTGTGTTTTTAGTGCTATTTCATTGTTTTAAGCTTGTCTCAGTACAATTGAAGTTAGTCTTTTGACATAACATTGTTATTATCTAATTCCAAAAGAAAAAGATACTCAAGATGCTTATAGTGTACTTATTGTAGATATTCCTTGTAACAGCATAAATACAGCAGAATACAATGAGTTCACTTTATTTCATTGCTTTATCTTAAGCAATATCCAAGCTAATAAGTCTCATTATTTCAAATTGTTAACAAAATTTGAAACTTAAAAAAACAAACAAGAATTATCATTAATAATGGATAATGTGTTTAGAGTGTTGATACAATCTAGTATTTAGGTATAAATAGGATTTTTATATTTTCTTGGAGTGGTAGTTCTAAAACACTTAAAATAATTTTGTTACCAACGTTACCAACGTTAGAATTATTTATTGAACTGATGAGAACCTCTTTAAGTATGTAGTTAGTAACTGTAGAGATATCGGTTATTTGTTATATCTAAATATATTAATACTTTGTATATTTTAACCATATAATGTAACTCAGTAACTATTTTGAGTTTATTAACTTGGTAACCTTTATTTTCAACCATTCATAATCTATATCTTTATCCTACAAATAAATTCAACTAGTTAACGTAGATAATTATGGATTTAAGAAAAATGATTTTAATCATATTTTGGAACAAAAAGAAACGTAACTTATGCCAATGGATAAAACTAAGACTATTCGTTTTTAGTTTTTTACGGTGCTTGCTAATTTCAACGTAATTTACGTCACAAGGAGTTACGAAATGTAATTATAATAATCATGATAATGAGACTAATTAATCCATGATACATTCATCCTGTTATCCTTATTCTACCTGAAGGATTCGTGTATCTTTACTGTGTTTTTTATGTGTAGTTTGTTTTTTTTCTTCATTTTTTGAATGTTCATTTAGATATTGTCATAAAATTTCAAGGAAAATTTTCTGTTTGTCTGCTATATTATCAAATAACTGTGATGTAATAGAAAATTTGTGTTAAAATAGTTTGAAAATAAAATTAATAAGATTAGTTACGAATCAGTAAATCCTCACATTATTCATACATACAACAGGTGCATAATTGTTTGTTATCGATTGAGATCATGAATTGATGAATTTTAGACTACCATTGAAAACCTGGAAGTACTGGACGACCATTTCGTTCAACTATGGCACTCCTGAAAGGTGCGCATATACAATTCCGCTCACGGGATTTGAACCTAGGACCTATCGGTCTTGCGCGCGAACGCTTAATCTGTAGACCACTAAGTTGACATCCAACGGTGTTAATGTCTAACTTAAACCAATACATGAAATTGAACGATTATCTTCCATCGTCTGAGGTAGAAGGCTATCTGTGCCTCACACGGATCAGACTTCACTGGTGGCGGTTTCTCACTAGAACTCCGAAACTTCCCTCACGAAGCTAGTTACTAGTGATCTTATGGTAATTATCAATATGGGGTTGCGGATATTGTTGTTATATTTAATACTATGATGCGACAAAATGAATTCATGCTGAAAATATAAATAAAGAAGTATTGATTTGATTTCGAACAACTGATTGTAACTGTTTCCTTTATGGATAAGAATTGATATAGATAGTTGGATCTAGGAGAAGTGAAAAAATCTATTATTACTATTACCCAATTTAGTATGATTAACGTTACAAGCTGACGTTAGAAGATATGAACCTTTAGATATCATTTCAGGCATTTAAAATGATGATAAACCGAATGAGAAACTCCCTTTAGGTTTCGTGTTTCTAATCTTCGTCAGAATCATCAAGGTACAGTAATAAAGAGTCATAAACTGTAACTCAACACTTTCATACCTTTCAGTTGTTGCCCATATAATGAAAATTCCGTGACATAAACTTTAAAATTTCTTTTAAAAACAGGACTATTATTCAAATAGGTAAAAACCTATTTGGTATTATCGTGTCTAATTAACACATACTAAAAACGTTGATGAACTATATTAACAAAAAAATACTGCTTGTATTATACATGATATTTGTTAAGTATACTTGAAGAAAACCATAATTTCTCTTCATATATCATTTTTATTAAAGTGCATTGTTCGAAACCTGTAGAGTTTAATATTAGAAACACTAAAAAAAATCAATTTAGGGGATCAAACGATTAACAATTGATTTTCATTCTCTTATTCGGATTTAACAATAAGGTATTTTTCATTAGTAATACATTGAGTTTAATTTATTTAAAAAAGCTTTTAGTGAATTAATTATTTGAAGTTAAACATTAACACTATTGGATGTCAACTCAGTGGTCTAGAGATTTAAGCGTCCGCGTGCGAAACCAATATGTTCTGGGTTCGAGTCCTGTGAATAGGATCGTGGACGTGCAATACTAAAGAGTTTCATATTAGGGTGAAAAGGCTGTCCAGTGCATCCAGATTTGCCATGGTAGTCTAGCTTTAATTGATTCATGAATTCAACTGTTAAATTATTTATTTACTAATTTTGGTGAGTGTACTATTTATTTTCATAATTATGATGTTTTTAAAGTTAGAAAAAGATTTGTAGTTACATTGATATGACATGTTTACAATACTCAATGAGTTTAAATATTTCATAATTAAAGTTTATATATATATATGGTTAAACAGTTCTTATGGATAGTTAGTGAAAGCACCACATACTATGTGAGTTAAACGTTAAAACGTTTTATTATCAATGTAGAAGTATAAAGTTTTTTGAATAGTGCAGATAATTTATTGTACTATTTTCATTGTAATCAACGTGTGTGACATAACTCAGAACTACTGATCTTTTGTCTCTCCTTAGATTCTCAGTCTCAAAAATATCTCATACTTTTGTTCATATACCATGAACCTATTCTTTTTTGTAGAATCATATTTTCTATACCTAATCCTTTTTATTATCACTAATACTGTTGTCACTCTCATTACTAGGAGATTTACTTTGTCTGTTTCGTTTCACTAGTAGAAGAGTGGCCACATAAACTTAATAAACATGTACCAGGTTCTACGTAACGTATGAATGAATGACTGACTGATAAGTAGCTTGAAGCTTAGTTTTTAGTCTATTAAAATTTTATTATTAATATACATGTCCCTTAATTGCTACTCATCATTCTAGATTTATGTTACTCATGATTATAATGTAAGTTTACATTACTAAACATAATCAAAATCCAACCCATCAGACATTTTTATTATATATATATATATATATATATATATATATATATAAGTTGTAAGTTTATCTATTCCATTTTGTTTTTAACTTGTTTGTATATATATGGGTTCAATGTTTAACGACAGGATGTTCCATTAGTTATGGAAGGAATTCTACTTAAGCAAAAATTAATTTTTATCCGTTTCGAGTGACAGGAGTAATTAAATTACGACAATATTTTCACTTTCACTAACTATTCATTGAATTAATGATGGAGGTATTGAATCACTTATGGCCATATCACAACTATATTGATAAAATTATATCATCAGTAATGACTAGGTAAACAAGACACTGGTTAATACTCACTAATCAATGATTGTAAATATATCAGCTACAAAGGAGATCAGTTCCAGTATTTCTAAAGTTCATCTCAAATAGTTAACAACTAAACTAAAATTAGTCCATTAAGCAACACAGAGTCAGGATTCATTTCTTTAAGTCGATTGAAACAAGACTTGTACTCAGATACCGCTTGCACCGTAATATCGTTGCGACGAAGGCCTCTACTATATTAGAATGCAGACAATGTTCTGGATCGTTTTCCAGTTTTTCTCAAATAATTCTATACAGTTTTTGTTCATCGACCCATAATGCTTGATGTTAGGCAGTCGAGGAAATTTGACAGGATGTCCTGTACAAATGTGCCTTATTAGAGCTCTTAACTATGGAATGGAATTATAATTCACTTTTCCGAATGACACCATTAAAGACTTTAAAACTATGCTGTTATTGTATAGAGTGATCTTTAATATTTACATTATTTTCCAGAAAACATGACATTTGTTATAACTAAGCATACAGTTAGTCCTACTACTTTACAAGCTTAAGACTTAAAAAGCATATATATATTGACATTACTACAGAAAAAAGTTTCGTTCTATCGTTAATGTCAATCATAGGGATACAGATTTGTTTATTACACCATATTTTTTTCGAAACTGTCTGTTTGTTTAAGTGGATGGTGGGTCTTTAATAAATGTCTGTAAGTATCTTCATGTAAACGGTTTTATATCTCCATTGTATACAAATATAATAAATCTATTATTTAACTGTTAGAAGTGTAGTAGTACCAACTTTTCTATTCTCTGCTTCTCAGAGGATTCTTAACGTGAATTTGTTCATTAAAGAAGAACGTTTGCTTTAAATTACTTGGGCAAGTTACAACTTGATTGTTAGACTTCCATTAACCAGAAAGACAAGACAACACGTTAGTGACTACCACTGAATGAATGACTATCATGAAGTAATCAACAATTTTTCAACATTAAAGTTGTATGTTTGTATATTATCAGATTGGTAACTAAGTTAGATGGTCTTTTTTCTGTTTTCATAAGTCTTATTGTTTCCATCACTTGTGTTACTAGTATAATTGCTGTTTAATTAACAAAAAAAGCTTATCAGGTTCCTTATTGAAAGTGAATTATAATTTTCTATAACTTGTCTATTAATCTGAAGTTCGACTCATGAATTGCTTATTTAATCTTCACACATTAAGTATGAGGCTAGTGGTAAAAACTGGGACACATGTTTTGTATAGTTTTGGATTATTTAGCTTTACATACCTATATTCCGTTAGAGAAGTACGTTCATGACGTACGACATGAATTCAGGATACAAATATGATAACAAAGATTGATTGACTAGAGACACGAATATTAGCAAAGGAAAATTAAAAATACTTGCCATTTTTTATTTAATTTGTTAAAAGTCACTTTAACGAACAATCTAACTAAATTGCTACTTTCATAAGGGATGTTCATTTCTGCAGGTTTTATCAACATTATGTTTGATATGTAAAATTTCTTATAAAAGACATTCGGTATACAAAAATTGTTTACCCTAAAAATCGAAAAATACGAATACATCAGTGGAGAATATCAATAACAACGATTTACAAGGAAACAATTTCTTAAAATATTTCTTAAATATCTAAACCTTTGTTCGTGTATTAGCATAGTCATGACGCTAGGGCAAAGTAGTATTATTGATTATTTTATTGTAACACTAAGATTGATTTACTAGTCAATACTAAGTTAACGATTTCTTCGTACATGGCCTATCATCTTGAAATTTCACTGGTAGAATTATGTAGCCTACTAAAGGCTGTAAGGTGTCTATGAAAATGAAGTAATTCATTATATATAAATTAAGGCTCGATAAAGTCAAGTAATATCATTATATTTAAGTGAGAAACTAACATTATGGTTGTAATTCTTCAATATATTGTGTCTTCAATCATATTATAAAACACTACGTTCCGAAGTTCTTGTTTCAGTCATTTGTATGAGTCTGCATATTATGCATAAAGCATTTCACATAGATTATCAAAACATCTTGCAGTAAATAAAAGAAGCTCTTTTGTTAAATTTCAAATTATAATTTCTGTAAATTGAGTTGAAATGTAAAAAGGTGATACTGAAAGCTATGTTCTTTACAATTCATACATATTACTGAAAACTCACTTCGTTTAATCATATTATGAATCTAGTTGTGCAATGAAATTCGTAATATACTCTTACTAGCTGTAGAGAAATGGCTAGTTGTATACTAGATGTCCAGAAAAATGAGCCAAAACAGTATTCTCCTACTACAACAAACCAAATGAATTGAGTTACAAACTGTATAGATATATTTGTACGTCATTCTGATGGCACTGAACGCTTTCTTAAATTTAATCTGAACTCACTCTAATAGTGATAGGAATAGCTTTTCTGATCAAGGCAGGTAAAATTAATATTTTGAAATCAGTTTATTTAAATTGAAATATTAGGGATCTAAAGTAAACATTTACACTGTAATGTATGAATAAATATACTGAATTTAGATTTGTTTAGTTCAATTAAATAGTAGCTTTCCTGACTAAATTTCATTTTCAATCTAATGGTTTTCATTCCTGTTTAATTAAAATGAATAATTAAAACACAGATAGACATTATCAATTCAGTTGTGCTAAAATGGCTAAAAATGTGATCTATCAAATTGTTTTATCTTTAATTAAACACTGATATTTAACAGCATTCAACTTAGAAAGACCCATATATGATCACGAAACTGATGCCTGGATATAAAGCAGTTTTATTTAGACTTACCAATATACGACGAGCTATTGAAAACAATTAAATTGAATCTAAGATAAAGAATAGCCGGGACAAATACGGAAATAGAAACAAAACTGAAATGTAGGTAATTTTGAATTGGTTATACAAAGATTTTAGTGCAGCATTGATTGACCGTTGCTGCTACCTTGACGTGGTGGTCGGGCTTGCCCTAATGATATTTCTGACCCCAAGTGATGCAGAATTACAAATAATTATAAGATATGCTTTTAAATAACGTAGAATCCTTACATTTTGCGCAAGCATTTCAAACACAGAAATAATACTAAAAAACTCCTAATGCATAAGTTGGTTTCCTTTACATGAGATCAGTAGTATGAAAATACCCACTGATTGGAATAACTCGAAAATAAGCCGGGCTGATTAAAAGAGATTAAAGCTAGACCATTGTAAGCAGAAATCAATGCAAAGATTAAATGCATGGTGAGATTAAGTACAACCTGAAAATCACTTTACATCTAGTCCGGCGCATTAACCGGGTTGGTGGACACAGAGAGTCCACCTAGGGGAGTTGGTAAACCCTGATTCCAAACCAATGGTGCACATGGGCTCCAGTATCCTGAGGGAACAAATGGCATATGAATCAATCGTTGGTCACCGGCTATTATGGGACTGCATCTCCTCACGATGCTCCACTGCCTTGTGGGTCAGACATTTAGGTCAAAGACTCGGGGTTTGGCCCCCCAAGAAAACCACCTGCTTCAGTTTTGGCACCCATGCAGTATCACAGCCTTCAAGTAAGATTTGTGCGGCGCATACATATCTGGTGCTCCTTTGTACCAATATTTATGTGTTGAATTAAATAAATAAATAACGGTATTATTCCTTGTTGAATGTTCTATTCCCATTATGTACATATCAGATATATATGAACAGAATATAGAAATAAAAAAGAATAATAATAAATTGCCATTATAGTTTTTTATTCATATTCAATATTTGCTTCAAAATACTATGAACTTTATATTCAAATTAATTAACACATTTTTTTGATAAAACAAACAAACAAACAAAACCTCATTCACTTCAGGAAAAAAAAACTTTTTTTTTGGTAATCCCATTCAATTAAAAGGGGCGACATATAGGCATTTCTTTTTAATATACTTTCCTTTGAACTATTGTTTAGATACAGATTATAAAAAAAATAAAAATAAAAATAAATAATAACCAATCAAATTAAAAAAAACAGAAAAGATATTTTATGAAGGAAATAAATTTTTATAGAAAAATGACAGTTTTAGATAAGATTTATTCGTTTATTTTTTTTTAGAATCATTATTAATGACATTTACATGAGTTACTATCAGATTGTATTTTGTTTTTATGCTTCTTATGAATTACATACTTAATGAAATAATAATGCAATAAGGTTTAACCGACATATTGGGAAAGAAAAGTCCATTTCCGTAAGAATTGATAGACGTATATTATTTACTGATTGTTTTCTTTGTAATATAGAAGAAAGGGTGTACATTTAATCATATAAAAATGTATTTATTATTTCTATGTTTACTATTTATATCTATCTAGTCATTCAATCATATTTTAAGAAAATCAGATGATATATAAAAAAAAATAAATAAATTGTACACTTTAAGTGAAAATACACTGATTATGTATTTAAATTTAAATAAGAAACTTAATCAACTCAAGTTTAATAGTTGGATTCATGAGTCGATTATAGTTAGACCATCATGGAGAACCTAAAAAAAAACTGGGCGATCATTTTATACCAGTATGGGACTCCTTAGCAGTGCTCATCCATGACCCCATCGACGGGATTCGAACTTTAGGTCTTGCGCGTGAACACTTAATGTTTAGACCACTGAGTCAAGTCAAGCTTATAATACCTGGTAACTGATTATCCGCCAAAAATAAACATACCATATTTTTAATTCAAAATCTTCAACATATATTGGTAAAATTATTTTTCCTTTAAATATTTCTATATTTTGTAACATATTTTACAAGTAACATTAACAAAGAAAAAAAACACAATCAAAGTTGATAATTATGAAAACCATTAATAATTCTAATTGATAGTTGAAAGCGTGAGTTAATTGAAGCTAGACTTCTGATAATATATATAATCATATGCTCACTAGTGACTGACTTCGAGGAGTACATCCAGGAGTTCTAGTGAGAAGCAGTGACCAGTGGAATTCAAACCACGTCTGTTGTGAGATAGGAACTCACTAAAGACAATTGGTGATCGGTTGCTCAACTTCGTGGATCAGTTGAAGTTAGACATTAACACCGTTGGATGCCGGCTCAGTGGTCTATCGGTTAAAGTCTCTGGCTCGAGACTGATAGGTCTTGGGTTCGAATCTCGTGAGTGCGGGATCGTGGATGCGCGCTGCTGAGGAGTCCCATAATAGGACGAAACGGCCGTCCAGTGTTTCCGGGTTTTCGAAGGTGGTCTAGCTGCAATTGACTCACGCTTTCAACCATGAAAATACTGAAATCTCCACAAAACCCCTTCTGATAATAAAAATAATCCTAATGTTAAATGTAAACATTAAAATAGAATATTTTATGAATAAGTAAACATGGATGAATGGTGGTTTACAATCCTAAACATTGATAGGAAAATTCAAATAATAGAAATTGTAGTAGATTTATTTGTTTCATTTAGTTCAATAGTTTCGGATTGATAAGAAAATCTAAAAAAAGAAATTGCAAACCATTTTAAATGAAATAAATGGGAATTTCTTTCTTTTTTTGGTTTTCTCTGTAACACAGGTTTATATCATTCTTTTTGAAAAAAGATATATATTATGATTTATGTTAAATAATGTTTAAAATCAACTCCACCTTTAGCCCCTCCCTCAGCTACTGCCGGTCGCAAGCCCCGATAAAGGAGGAGGGTTGGGCATGGGGTTAGCGACTCCATCCCATAGAAATCTAACTTGCTAAAAAAATGCTAACCAATGTTGAAAATCATGTGATAAAATGAAAATAATAATTCATGAATTATATTTGTAGTCTTATTCATATAATGGTATTTGTGTATGTCCTTTGATCTAATTACTTATGACAATATTCTTGTTATTTTTTTAGTTTTGAAATAGGTATGAATTATTGAGGGAGAGAGGGAGAGACTTACTTACTTTCGCCTGTTACTCCTAATGGAGCATAGGCCAAAGACCAGAATCCTCCAACCCACTCTGTCCTGGGCCTCCCTTTATGGTTCTATCCAATTTTTGTTCATTCTTCTCATATCTGTCTCCATTTCTCGGCGTAATGTGTTCTTTGGTCTTCCTCTTCTCTTTTGGCCTTCAGGATTCCATGTGGGTGCTTGCCTTGTGATGCAGTTGAGTGGTTTCCTTAAAGTGTGTCTTATCCACTTCCAGCCCCTCTTCCTGATTTCTTCATCCGTTCGCATCTGGTTTGCTCTCTCCCACAGGAGATTGTTGCTGGTAGTGTCTTGCCAACGGATCTGAATTATTCTGCGTAGACAACTGTTAATAGATACCTTTATCTTCCGAATGATAGCTTTCGTAGTCCTCTAGGTTTCGGCCCCCATACAGTAAAACTGTCTTGATATTTGTATTGAAAATTCTGATCTTGGTTTTGGTTGACAATTGTTTTGAGTTCCAGATGTTCTTCAATTTTAGATATGCTGCTCTTGCTTTGCCGATCCGCGTCTTCACATCTGCATCAGATCCACCGAGAGGGAGAGACATATTAAATAAATCGTCTTTAGTTTAAATATTTGAATTAATTTTACAACCAATATCATCAATAAACTTCAAAAAAAGAGATATGGTTTAAAAGATTTTGGTAGAAAAGAAATACTGAAAGCTGATTTGAACCAGAATGCACTTACATAAATAAACTTTTTTCATCTAAACTAAAACAGTGGATTTCATTAGAATTTATTGTATCAAATAAAACAATAATTTGATAATGATATGTTGAACAAATATTCAACTGATTTAAGTGTCAATGAATGATGATATCAATTCCTTTTCTTAATTATGTATGATGATTAATTGTGTTTTAGAAAAAACTAATCATATCAGTATCCGTTGATCATAAACGATTAATTTGCTGGATGGGATACGCATTGAGGAAATCACCCAACTGCGTCACAATGTAAGTCCTCACATGGAACCCTGAAGGCCAAAAGAGAAGAGGAAGACCAAAGAACACATTACGCCGAGAAATGGAGACAGATATGAGAAGAATGAACAAAAATTGGATAGAACCATAAAGGGAGGCCCAGGACAGAGTGGGTTGGAGGATTCTGGTCGTTGGCCTATGCTCCATTGAGAGTAACTGACGTAAGTAATTAAGTAAGTAATTATACATTTCAATATACTAAATAAATGATTGATTGGTTGTTGTCGAGTACTGCTCGGATAAATGCATACAGAATTCTATTATTAACCAGTGTTATAATTAATAAATGTAAAAATTAATGTACTCAACTATTACTCTCATATATTTTTGATATCAAACATATCTTCATCTATTATCTTCTTACTTGTGTTGTCCAATTCACAGTTTACGATTAACGTACCAAGATATTACACAGATATGATAAATAGATTGGATAATACTTTTAAATAAGTTGTAAAATAATAATGTACGTCTGGAAATGTTATTTCAAAAATAAAAGAACCATACAATATGAAGATAAATTTTGGCTGAATTCTGAATTGTATTTTTAGTTGGGTGCTGGTCGGCGGCCTATGCTCCATTGGGAGTAACAGGCGTAAGTAAGTAAGTAAGTATTTTTAGTTGATAAATAAATGAAAGGAACCATATCTCATAAGTAGATAATAAAACATTAAAAGTTGTAAATTACTCAGATGACAGACAGATATTTTCAAGAATGTCTGTCCATTTTCTGTAAATGTTGAAAGTTAACAAACAGAGTCTCGATCAACATTCTAACATTATTAGTCCGATTGGATATCGGTGCTAAAGTGATAACATTAAAAAAACAAACACAAAGATGTAGATATAGTCTATTTAATAAACAATCTAATATAAGAGCAGACCAATTTTTGTTCACATAAAAATGTTGTTACTTAATTCACACCAAATAAATGGCCATACCAGTAAACATAGTATTTACTAGTCATTAAATAAGCCTTACAAATTTAAATTTAATATCGATCTTATTCTTTTTTCAAAGTATTTTTCATTGGTTCATTTGTCTCATTTCAGTTTTTACCATACGAAACATCGCTTGAATTTATCAGGTATCAGGCTCATCAGCTCGTTAACCAGCTCACAGTTTGCTGGAATCGTGTACGAAGAAAATTATTTAGAATTCAAATTATTAACAACCATCTGAAAAGTAAATCAGATATTATAGACATTTATGTCGGTTTTGGTTTGCTTTTTCCTACAGAGCATGAGATCTACAGTAGTTTTATCCTTTCACTATTCTGATTTTCATGACTCTTACTGAAACACTTCACATGGAAACAACTACTTGATATAATCTTTTGTTTTCGTAATGGAACTGAATGTATATTGTGATTTTCCTTACAGATTGCTGCAATCTAAACTTACTGTTTTAAGGGTTCAGTTACTACACTTAACAAACAGACCATGTACATGATGAGAATGTTGTAATTGACTTAAAGACAATTTAGACTGTTAAGTTGATTTCCTTATTAATCCAAACGTTAAGCTAAGCTAAAAGCACATCAACCATCTTTTCTTCAAACTGTATATTGATTACAGATAATGCACAGTAAAAAAAAACTATTTTTTTAATACTTCTGTATCTAAAATTCAATGACAACTGTTTTACTCTAAGGATAAAACAAACTTAACATGACATTAATGAATTTATTCATATAAATTGTACTTATCAGTTAATTAATCAAAAGCGGTAGACGGTTTGACTAAGTATTTCAACTGACAGCATCGATTAACTTCCTTATTCAGCTTATTATGCATTTACAATGTTAACTTTCGCCGTAATTTATCATAATCAGAAAAAGGATATATATATATATATAAAGATACATAATTCATTGTAGAATTATATTCATTACTCATTTACAAATTTAATGAATTACGAAAGGGAAAAAGTATCGGATTTTTCAGTGCTTTTACATTTATCCTTTTTCAATATTGTTACCAATGAAGCTTGGTAACAAATCGTGATTTCTTTTTTCTAACTTTGCAATTAACAATTTAATATGAATCTATTGATTTAAGTAAAGTTTACATGATCTAACATTTATTTTATAAGCAGTGATGAATGATGATTATAAGTGGAATCCTAAATGTGAGTTTTGTCTACTTGAGACCCACGAGCTGAAAGTATCTGTATTAAATAGTTGGTGTTCACTCTGGGACTCGAATCAGTACATGATGCAGGCCCATTCGGCTTACAAGAATCAACTAGGATGAAATGCATGTCCCGGATTCTACTGCAAAATATGTGTCCACCGCTCCTTAGAATACTTATGATTTAACGGCTATATAGATGCAATTTGCATAGGATTCACATTCGGATTCTCATTCGGTTCAACAACACTGTGTTGAAAACCTTTCCTGGTACTAATAGTGGTGTGATACCTCCATAGTTCTCACATTTGCTCAAATCTCCCTTCTTTGTTATCTCACCAAGATACCCTTCTTTACAGTATGTCAATCACACTTGTTCATCCTCGATACAATGTGGAGCATGGTTGTAGTTACTTCAGTGTCTCGCTTCAGAGCCTCATTTGGTATGTTGTCTGGCTGTGTTGCCAATTTCTCACTATTGATTTGTCTGATGTCAGTGTTGGTTTGTTCGATAGTTTGTAGAGTGTTGTCTGTATGATGTTTATAAACCCATTATGTCTCATTGGTAGGTGCATAGCACTGGATAACATTCATTATGGTCCCTTACTTCTTTGCTTCGGAAAGTAATTTAATCACTCCAAACCCATGAAATTTCCATCCTTTAAGAGCTTTTCATGATTCTCTAGACCTCATCATTTCAACTCCCAGTGTGTGCGGAGCATGTTCTTCTTCATAACTGGAGTAAAATGACATCTCTTCTGAAGATTATCTTTCTTGTCCACCTTGAGTCCAATGGGCTTCATTTATTTCAGGCACGTCCAGGCTGTATCTCCTCATTTTCGCAGCTATTTGATCGGCCCTTCAGTCTCCCACATTGTTCGGACATCCCATATACTTATATTAATTGTTACTCTGATTGTTAGAAGGGAAATCCACCTCGTGACTTCCAAAGAATCTTGGCATTCACCATGAGGCGTCATAATTATTCTAAATAAAGAACCTCTAACTACTAGTGCAAAGTTTAAATGGTTTAAATGAATTTTTATGGTTATCGTATTTTTAGCAAGATTGTTTTCTGTATGATTCAGTTGTTCACTCCGTGACTAAACCTCCTTCTCTATCCAGGCTTGGAACCGACAGTAACTCTAAAAGAGCTATAGGCGGAGTTGATATTAATATTAAATGTACTCAACATTTTATTACATGCCAAATTTTTACTAGCTCCCCGTTAGCTAAACCAAATGTCTAACACTTTTTTAACAGCTAATTCAGTTTCGTTCATTTCGTGTTATCAGTTTATATCATTTAAGTTTCTGATTTTCATAATATCAGTAGGTAGAACAAAACAACATAGTTCAAAATTAGTTTCTCTAGATATATAAATTAAAATGTAGAGTCTCCCTTTTAATTAAATTACATTCTGTTCAATTAAATTATGAATGATGAATTTGTTTATTAGCTGCCACTTTAAAAAAAATAAATTACATTAGTCATAAATAAAAAAAGGGAATAATTGAATAGCAGTCCTATTATTAATTGATTAAATTATTCTATTTATTGATGATTGTCAAATTATAAAAATGATGACTGCCTCAGAGACCTAGCCATATATCTACTGAAAAAAGAGTCTTGTGAATTAAAGAAAACAATCAAACAATATTTATTAATAATTTGGAGTAGATGGATTTCGGTTGACAGTGGAGTATAAGAATGGAATTTCTCTCTATTTTGTAACTTATCAACTGGATACATCTACACCACAGCGTTATTGTTCACGTTAAGAATCGAAGCCGGGACCTTTAGAATATAACTATCAGAGCGTTATTCACCTAGTTACTGAGCTCAAATAGACACTACGTAATTATTAGTTAAATATTTTATTCTTCTGTCGATGCTAATTTATGTATAGAATTGTGTACAGATGTATTGTCGTTATTCTTGTCAATACAAAATACTTACTTGTAACATATGTTTTGAATTATAGATCAAGGTCGTTTTACTGATGGCAATTCAAGGCTGATGCAACTCATAAAATTTAAAATATCGCACTTATAGAATCACCTCAAATATCCCTTATCAACAAACATCGGCATGTATACGAGCAAAACCATCTGTGAAACAAATGAAGGCCCTAAAAATTGTTATATATTTTATAAAATTTATGACCATATAGAACTTCTTAAGTTCCACTCAGTGGATTGCTTTTACTTTAAAGAAAACAGATGAGTTGCCATATGTTACTTACATTTTATTCAAATGCAGACTTACACATACTAATTACTAATTTGCAGTTTATATAACAGTAACTTGCATCACCTATTCTGTTCAAAAAATGTTTATTAATATTTCGTAGGTATTTAATCACATATTACACTGAAAATAAGAAAACTTCACCATGAAAGCAGAGTGTGACCACCAGCGTATGAGCCAGTTCATGGCTTGCAAATGATTATTGCACGTTGATTGTCCTTGACCTTAATGATGATCTGTACACTGTTTAATATTCAATGACTCGATTGATGGATGATTTGGCTAGGGCCCGATGACACTGGCCCTACAAATGTGACTAACGTTTATACCGTTGCTTGAGGTCATAAAAATTTTGCTGAAAATTATTAAAATGATTTTTAAAGTATGTGACGGACCCAATTTTTAGAAATTGTATTGTGCAATTGAGTAATTAATTCTCATGATTTCCGACAATCGTATTCATTTCCACTGTGTTCGACGATTCATTGCCGAAAAACCATGGTAAACATAGACTGAATGTGTTAGACTTTGACTGACCTACGTGTAAGTCCTGCCTAACATGCTCCAGAAAAATTAAGATGTTCAATAAGTTTTTATATTCAGCTTGATAAAATCATTACCTAATTCTTTAATTTAACCTATACACAAATAGTTTTAGACAGACTGTCAATGATTTTAAATGGCGTCAGTTAAGTATTTTCGAATCACTTTTTTAATAGAATATTTAAAACCACTGGTTTATCAAATGGAAGCCACTGATTATGAAAACGGTATATATATATACCATCATTATGTATAGAAGAAGCTCATTGTGTTATATATGTATACTACATATTTTCTTATTTTAGTTATTTAAATGAAACATAAAGTCATGAACAAGATGTAGCGTTCTAAAAGCTCTTAGAACTGAACTTTTCATACAGAACAACAAAACACACAGCTGTAAAGCATTTGGTGGCGTGTTGATCAGTGATATACAGACTTAAGAATCAGTTATCACATCTGAGATGAAATTGACAATGTAATCATGATTTTTGATTGAGATAGTGAATCGATGATAGTTAGATCACTATAGAAAACCTGGAAGCACTGGACAATCGTTTCGTCTTAGCATGGGACTCTTTAGAAATGCATATCCACGATCCCTAACATGAGATTTGAAGCCAGGACCTTTGGTCTCATGCGAGAAGTCTTAGGCTCCAGACCACTAAGTTGGCATTCAACGGTGTTATTGTCTAACTTCAATCAATCAGCTTCAAGTAAAGATAGGTATCTACCTCAGACAATGAAAGATGGTCGCTTAATTTCGTGCATTGGCCTAAGTCGGAGATTAAGCGTCCGCGCGCAAGACTGATAGGTTCTGGGTCCGAGTCCCTCAAGCGGAATCATGGATGCGCACTGCTAAGGAGTCTCATATTGAGACGAAACGACCATCCAGTGCTTCTAGGTTTTCAATGGTGATCTGACATTCACGGATTCATGATTTTAATCAAAAACGTAATAATCTGCACAATCATACAATGATAACATAATCAGGACTTCAAAAGTGAATAGGTAAGAAAATTTTGTGCTAACTGTATTGTCATTTCAAAATCTGTCAGCCTCTTGAATATGAAATCAGACTATTGACTGAATTTCGATTTTATTGTATTCTAAACAGTGAAACATTCACAAATATGGTGTGTTTAAAAGAAGAGATTATAATAAAAGCGCATAATAGGATTAAGATTGTTTATTCAGATCCATATTATTCCGTTTTATTTTGTTTCACGACCAGTGAGAGTTTCTGTGAATTTCATAGTTTACTATTAAAATTCTATTTTGTACTTATAATCAACCATAGCGAATTGAATGATGATTAAACTTGTATAAAACTTCAATCAAATCGTGTAAGTATAGTAATCAGTTAAAGGGTATTTTTCTTCTACAGTTTCTAGCATGAACATAAATCATAATGTATTTCTTAGTATTACAAAGGAATTTTGTATTTACAAATCTATAGTGTAAGATATATATAGTAGACTATAGAAACTGTTTATACATACTACCAGATGATTTATGCAATTCATCATAATAAAATATAATGAAAATAATCTTTTTTTGTCATTTTCTAACTTGACTGTCAACCGGGAAAAAAAAAGCTAAACAGAGACAGGCTGAAAAGGTGTGTTCTTTTTTTTCAACAATATTCATTGAAATAATATTCGCTTTTTATTTTGTTTCGGTTAGCTAAGGAAATAAAATGAAAGTTATATAGTGAAAAAAGAAATCTTGTTTGTCATTTGACAAAAAAAAGATTTGCTGCTGTAGCTAGTGTATTCAGTTATCAATAATGTTACTAAAATTCCTTCTTTAATCTTAATATATATAGAGAGATTTTTCTGTTTTTAAAGAAAGGGAATACATGTGTTACTGTCATTTCTTGATAATATCAACATGAATGTTATCTCTATGTATGTTAAATTTCCTCTATGAATGTAACACACAATTTATTAGGATTATTTATGATTCAAATCTAAATATTCAAATGAAACAAGAGTCAATTGTATATATAATTTTGATGAAACAATCGATTGAAGGGTATACAATTTATGATATTTTTTTGTTCTTCTGTATTGTAGGCGGATTTATTGAAGTATATAAACATAAGTTGAAAAATTAAAACAAAGCTATTATTTTCAGAAGTGGATTTTGTGGAGATTTTAGTAATTTTATATAGCTGAAATCATGAGTCAATTGAAGTTGGACCACCATGGAAAACCTGGAAGCATTGGACGGCCGTTTCGTCCTATTGTGAGACTCCTCAGCAGTGCGCATCCACGATCTGGCCTCACGAGATCATATGCTCACTACTGACTGGCTCCATGAGGTATTTCCTGGAGTTCTAGTGAGAAGCAGTAACTAGTGGAGTTCAACCAGGTCTGTTGTGAGATAGTAACTCACTGAAGACAATGGTGGACGGTGGCGCAATTTCTTGGATTGGTTGAAGTTAGACATTAACACCGTTGGATGCCGGCCGGACCAGTGGTCTAGTGGTTAAGTGCTCGCGCGCGAGACTGATAGGTCCTGGGTTTGAATCTCGCTTGGCGGGATCGTGGCTGAGCACTGCTGAGGAGTCCCACAATAGGTCGAAACGGCCGCCCAGTGCTCCTAGGTTTTCCATGGTGGTTTAGTTTCAATTGACTAGTGATTTCAACTACATAAAAGTTATTATTTAATAGAAAAAAAATAAAATGACAAATGGTAGATATTTTATAAGAAAGTGAATGAATCAAAATGTACATGAAAATGCGATGAGATTAAAAGTCCGATGTATTGAGTTGATAATAACGTTTTTAGTGGTCTGAGATCTAATTCCAAGTAGATCGTTTGCTGCTAGTTATTGAAATATTATACATGTCGCCAATCCTTGCATATAATCATCGATTTAAATCACGTTTGTGAATAATGGAATTAAATAAGTAAAATACGAGAATGGATTTCCTAATACTTGTATTTCGTACAATCGTTGATAGGAACGCGAAGCGAAACAAAGTGACGCGCAATGAAGAAGGCAACTGAGCCAACTCAGTTTAGCCAAGCGTGAATCGATATTTATAGTAACAGACATGTGATGAATAGGATAAGAAATGCACACACCGTTCACTTAAAAACCGTCAAAGTTGACAAGCAAATAAGTAACAAGGTGAAAATTTGATTTAGGGAGAATGAATAAAAAGGTCTGTTCGGAGTCTAGAATAGCCTATGCAGGATTGACATATTATCAGCCCCTACATGTTTTTAACTATAAAAGAAGGTTAAAACTATTCAAGTCCTCAAATATAACGTTCGTTTTTCTCAAGATTTTGAATAATTCTGACTATATATGATACCAAGTATTGAATCAAATTGTCGACTAATACTAATCTTTTGAAATGATTTATTTTGTAGATTATTTATTAAGTTAGCTCTTTTCAACAGTTTACTATACTAATGCTTTGTGAATATAATTTATACATAAAATTATTTTGAGCTTCTAGTTCTGTGTACTTTGAATAACAAAAATAACATTTTCTTTCAAACAATATTTTTTTTACCTACTCTTGTTTATACAGTATTTTTCAAGTAAGTATTTATCAGGTGAGTTTCTGTAGAGAACAGAATTTCATATCTTAGTTCAAGAATGTCTTTGTAACGTTGAGATAACATAATATTATTCGACAGTTGAATTCATGAGTCGATTGAAGCTAGACGACCATGAAAAACCTTGAAGCACTGAACGACCATTTCGTTCTAGTATGGGACACCTAAGTAGTGCACTCGGTAATCATGAATTCAACTACTAAATTACTACAATCTCCACAAAATCCTTTTTCTAATAATAATATTATTGTTACCAAGATACAACAAAAATCGATAATCTAGTCAACTATATAGTTGAACAGTAAACTTCACTCTTAATCATTACATACACTTTGTTCTGTGTAATATTGTGGTGAGGGCTACTTATATCCATATAAGTAATATATCGTGATGGTCAGACATAGAATGCATTTTGGCAGAAGACCGATAAGGAAAGAATTGAAATGAAGCGCAATCGGTACGAAAATGCATGAACAATGAAATTAGAGACGATGAACTGATATTCACAGAAGGAACAGTGAAGAATGAGACAATTGATTATTATTTTGCAAATGAACTGTTTGCTGTATGGTTATCAGAATTTAGTGAGATAGTCTGTAATTTGTGCTTAAATACATTCGATTGTCCCCAGTCGTGTTCTTGTTCACCACAATATTACTACAGTTTGTAAATGTTGTTTCTCTTTTTTGTTTATATATTATAAAATTATGTTGACAGAAGATAATAGATGTGTTTTTTTTCAGTTTATTTAGATATTTCTGTTTAAATAATTTTTTATTTGGATAATAAAAAGAAATAATAATTTTATTTCATAGAAAAATGACAATGTAAATATACTTTTTTTTCTTATTAGATTAGACTGATTATTTTTATTGGTTATGCTGATTCTCCAAAAAATATCCAGGTAAAGTAAATCCAACAATAGGACGAAACGACCGTCCAGTGCTTCGAGGTTTTTCATGATGGTCTAACTTCAATTGACTCATGATTTCAACTATATATAAAATAAATCTGTCAAAAAGTTAACCAAATTACTTGAAAAGTGAATAGTTCAACAGGTCTAGAAAACGTTTTATTGATGATATTTTTTTCGTTTTTAAAGGACAAAACACACAAATCATGTAACTAATATTTAGAAATTAAAATGGGATACCTAGTTTTGTGGAACTGTCATGAGGACTATTAATGAAATACGGAATAACAGTCAGTCGATTCAACCTTTTTTTTTCTCATAAAATATTGAAACCTCTCATAAATTTAATCTTATTATTTTGTATAATTTCGTTTAAATTATTGCACTGCGTTACTGGCTTTTGAAATAAAAAAAATATCATTTCTTATATAAAATTCAATTAATAAGTAATATCAGAAGCTTTTGTGGATGCACACTGCTGAGGAGTCCCATAATAGGACAAAACAGCCGTCCACTGCTTCCAGGTTTTTCATGGTGGTTTAACTTCAATTGACTCATGATCTCAACTATTAAAATTATTAAGTAATAGTTGGAAGGGGGTAGTATTGTAGTGAACAAGAGCATGAGTGGGGACAATCGAATGTATTTAAGCACAAATTACAGACTATCTCACTAAATTCTGATAGTCATACAGCAAACAGCTAATTTGTATAATAATAATCAATTGTCTCATTCTTCACTGTTCCTTCTGTGAATATCAGTTCATCGTCTCTAATTTCATTGTTCATGCATTTTCGTACCGATTGCGCTTCATTTCAATTCTTTCCTTATCGGTCTTCTGCCAAAATACATTTTATATCTGCCCATCACCATATACTACCTATGTGGATATAACTAGACCACACTACAGTATGTATATTGAAAAAAATGAATCATAAAAATGACTGAATGATTAAAAAATATGTTTTACCAATGAATACCAACCTATAAGAGATTTAACTTTAGCGTGTTACATTGATTGCATTTATTTACATCATTTGTGAACTGAAATCCACATAACAATTATCATTTGATTCATTCAAAACTCATACTACTGTTGTGAAAATATTTATTTAGATCTATGATGACTGTACTAACTCCGCCTGTAGCTCCTCCAGGGGCTACTGCCGGTCCCAAGCCCGGGTAAAGGAGGAGGGTTGGGCATGGGGTTAGCGACCCCATCCCGTAGAAAATCAACTCGCTAAAAATCATTCAAACCATTCAAACTCTGCCCTGGGAGTAGAAGGAATAATTATGACGTCTCATGATGAAAGCCGAGTTCCTTCGGAAGTCATGAGGCCGATGCACCTTCTTACAACCAGAGCAACAATTCTTATAGGTACATGGAATGTCCGGACAATGTGGGAGACCGGCAGAGTCTTCCAAATTTCTGCGGAAATGAAGAAATACAACCTGGAAGTGCTTGGAATCAGTGAAACACATTGGACGCAGGTTGGACAACAACGACTGTCTTCAGGGGAACTTCTGTTATACTCCGGTCATGAAGAAGAAAATGCCCCACATACACAAGGAGTGGCACTGATGCTGTCTAGAAAAGCACAAAATGCACTTATAGGATGGGAATCTCATGGACCGAGGATCATCAAAGCCTCCTTCAAAACAAAGAGAGAGGGCATTACAATGAACATCATCCAATGCTATGCGCCGACCAACGACTACGATGAAGACGCTAAAAACCAATTCTACGATAGGCTGCAGTCGATTTTCGAGAAGTGCCCAACCAAGGACCTGACCATTCTAATGGGAGATTTCAATGCCAAGGTTGGAAAGGACAACACTGGATACGAAGACGTCATAGGACAACATGGACTGGGAGGAATGAACGAAAACGGTGAGAGATTTGCAAACCTATGTGCCTTCAATAAACTGGTCATAGGTGGCACCATATTCCCACACAAAAACATACACAAAGCCACTTGGATTTCACCGGATCACACTACACAAAATCAAATCGACCATGTCTGCATCAACAAAAAGTTCAGGAGGACGATGGAGGATGTGAGAACCAGAAGAGGAGCTGATATAGCATCCGATCACCATTTGCTGGTCGCCAAGATGAAACTAAAACTCAAGAAGCACTGGACAATGGCGCGGACAACATCACAAAAGTTTAACACGGCCTTTCTTCGAGATGCTGACAAACTCAACGAATTTAACATAGCCCTCAGCAACAGGTTCGAGGCCTTTCATGACCTACTCAATGGAGAGGGAACCACCATAGAGAGCAGCTGGAAAGGTATCAAGGAGGCAATCGTTTCAACATGTCAGGAGGTTCTGGGCCAAAAGAAGCACCACCACAAGGAATGGATCACCTCTGGTACACTGGATAAAATTGAAGCAAGGAGGAACAAGAAGGTAGCAATCAATATCAGCCGAACAAGAGCAGAAAAAGCCAAGGCACAAGCCGAATACACAGAGGCAAACAAGCAAGTGAAGAGGAGCATCAGGACCGACAAACGTAAATATGTGGAAGATTTAGCGATGACAGCGGAAAAGGCTGCAAGAGAGGGAAACATGAGACAACTGTATGATACAACAAAGAAACTTGCTGGAAATTACCGTCAACCAGAAAGACCAGTGAAAAACAAGGAAGGCAAAGTAATCAACGATATTGAAGAACAACGAAACAGGTGGGTAGAACACTTCAAGGAACTCTTGAATCGACCAGCTCCACTGAACCCACCCAACATCGAAGCAGCACCCACAGACCTCCCAATCGATATTGGCCCACCAACAATTGAAGAGATCAGCATGGCCATTAGACAAATCAAGAGTGGCAAAGCAGCGGGACCAGACAACATCCCGGCAGAGGCACTGAAAGCAAATGTAACAGCAACTGCCAAGATACTCCACATCCTCTTCAGTAAGATTTGGGACGAAGAACATGTACCAACAGACTGGAAAGTAGGACTTCTCATCAAGATACCAAAGAAAGGCGATCTGAGCAAGTGCGACAACTACAGGGGCATCACTCTCCTCTCAATACCAGGAAAAGTCTTCAACAGAGTATTGTTAAACAGGATGAAGGATTCCGTAGACGCCCAACTTCGAGATCAACAAGCTGGATTTCGTAAGGATAGATCGTGCACAGATCAAATCGCAACTCTACGTATCATTGTGGAACAATCAATCGAATGGAATTCATCACTGTACATCAACTTCATCGACTACGAGAAGGCATTTGATAGCGTGGACAGGACGACACTATGGAAGCTTCTTCGACACTACGGCGTGCCTGAGAAGATAGTCAACATCATACGGAACTCCTATGATGGACTAAACTGCCAAATCGTCCACGGAGGACAACTCACCGACTCGTTCGAGGTAAAGACCGGTGTTAGGCAAGGTTGCCTACTCTCACCCTTTCTCTTTCTCCTGGTGATCGACTGGATTATGAAGACGTCAACATCTGGAGGAATGCACGGGATACAGTGGACAGGCAGGATGCAGCTTGACGATTTAGACTTCGCGGATGATCTGGCTCTTCTATCACAAACGCAACAACAAATGCAGGAGAAAACGACCAGTGTAGCAGCAGCCTCAGCAGCAGTAGGTCTCAATATAAACAAAGGGAAAAGCAAGACTCTCCGATACAATACAATATGCACCAATCCAATTACACTTGACGGAGAAGCTTTGGAGGATGTGGAAATCTTTACATATCTGGGCAGCATCATTGATGAACACGGTGGATCAGATGCAGATGTGAGGGCGCGGATCGGCAAAGCAAGAGCAGCATACCTACAGCTGAAAAACATCTGGAGCTCAAAACAATTGTCAACCAACACTAAGGTTAGAATTTTCAATACAAATGTCAAGACAGTTCTTCTGTATGGGGCAGAGACGTGGAGAACTACGAAAGCCATTATCCAGAAGATATAAGTGTTTATTAACAGCTGTCTACGCAAGATACTTCGGATCCGATGGCCAGACACTATCAGCAACAAGTTACTGTGGGAGACAACAAACCAGATTCCAGCGGAGGAAGAAATCAGGAAGAAGCGCTGGAAGTGGATTGGGCACACTTTGAGGAAATCACCCAATTGTGTCACAAGACAAGCCCTCACATGGAATCCTGAAGGTCGAAGGAGAAGAGGAAGACCAAAGAACACATTACGCCGAGAAATAGAGACAGACATGAGAAGAATGAACAAGAACTGGAAAGAACTAGAAAAGAAGGCCCAGGACAGAGTGGGTTGGAGAAAGCTGGTCGTCGGCCTATGCTCCATTGGGAGTAACAGGCGTAAGTAAGTAAGTATGATGACTGTACTGATTTACTCTGCATCGTTCATCTAGATTGATTATAATAATGAAAATAGTTTCAAGTGAAATGAAATTATGTTATATAATACAAAGAAGATATTTCCATGTACCCGTTCATGATTTTATTGTATTGACATTTTCTCTTCATCTTCTTGAAACACATAGCAACAATGTTCTTAAAAAAGAGATAAATAATGGTTTAAAAAGAAAGATATATCGGAGTTTTTTTATCGTACGACTTGTTATCCCTTCTGAATAATGACGGTAGATATAACAAAGATAACAATAATGATTTCTCTTAATAATGATGTTTCTTTGCAAATACTTTTAAGAGTGAATGTGTTTACAAAAGAAAAAACTGATCACAACATCTCAGTTCTGTTCACTGAATAACATAAAACGTTTTCTATTTTTCTTTACAAACAAACCATCTTGTAATAAAATAACATGTGGAAAGAAAAAAAACAAACAAAAGTAGAATATTGATGAAAAAAAGAACGGGAAATAAATAAGGTTAAATCCTAGTGGATCAAAGTAATATATAAAAGAAAGAAAAATATATATTCAGATTTATGATATTGTAACCGATAAAACTGTTGATGGTTACATCTATGTTTTTTTGATGACAGAATACTTTATATATTTGTGGATGTATGCAGGTTTGTAGAAACATGCACACATGTTTATACATGATTATATTTTATATCCAGTAATATGAATCAAAAAGCAAGAAATGAAACTAGGGTAGCCATGAATCTTTTCATAATATTAGAAACTGCAAGAATGACATAAGATAATATATACAAATATTGCCAGATTTGTTTTTAAACAAAAAGAAAGATGATTAGTAAGCTTAAGTCTTAATCATTTACTAGGAATAAACGTTGTAGGTCACATTGTGAATATATCAACAAATAAAGTTGAAAAATACACTTGTATAATATGGAACAATTGTTAAACTAGCGTTATTGCTTTCTATAATAAAATCTAGTGGTTAGTTAAAGTAAATACAAAAATGATGAATCAATGGAACGTAGAATATATGGTATATATACATAGGTAGGGACAATGGAATGTATTTTGAATACAAAATTAAACATTATCCTAGTAAAATCTGAGAACAATACAGTGAATAATTAACTTGCAAAATGTCAGTGATGTGAACAGCGAAACAAGAAGCCTTAACAAATTACGGAAGCTATTTTTGGGGACGTTATTTCATTTAATTCAAAGCTTGTATAACAAGGACACTTAGTTTTGCTACTAGTCTATTCTACAGATCATAAGCTTTCGTTTGATGTATGAGTCAGTGCCATAGCATTTTCTATTCCAAAGCTATTGAAATATAGACGTAATCTTTATACTCTATTTTCTACTCTAGTCCCTCAGTTTTGGACATAATTGTATTTTCCTAATTATTGTACGTTGTGGTCAGGTTAGTCATCTATTTATGCATGTGTCTTTTTACACTTATCTGAATTCGGGTACCAGATCGGATTTTGGAATAAAGCGAGTAGTGTTCCAGTTGTTTTGTCTTCTCTATAGCGCGTACCTATCAGCCAATCAGGGATAGAATAGTTTTCGTCTCTCTATTCCCACTTCGAACTCACGCATACTAGCCTCAAGGTTAAGCCAGTCAGTCTATCGCGTAAAGGTATTAATCTACATTAGACAAGTTATCTTCGGCACGAAAGTGGGTAGACAAATCAAGGACGTAAGTCAGTCAATTGTCTCAGGCTTCATTGTTCTTTCGCTTCCACAGCAATCATTCTTTGTTCTCGTTCTCTTTTCTTTGATCTTAACCTTCTGTCACCAGACGTTTCACTTTCGATTGATGATACATACTACTTATATCTGTCGACATAAGTAGCACACAATATATATATATATATATATATATCCAGGTTTAAGGCGAAATTCAGTGTTAAAAATTATAGTATGTGAATTTTCAATTGTAAAATAAAATATGGTTGTTAATTTTGAAATGACTAAGATGCAATATTAACTCCATTAAGTCTATATGTTAAATGAAATTAAATAATGAGATTAATGATCCGAATAAATATCGGTAAGTAGGGAAAAAAAGATAAGAAAGCGATTACAGATCAGGTCAGATGTTTTGTTGAAGACTGTGGTGTATAACGTTGCATAAATTCAATAGGAAATAATACAGTGGACTGAGTGATAACTAAATTAATTGTTTCTGAAGAATTAATAGCGATGTTGAACCAGTAGCAATAATAAAAAGATATGAGAATATAAATAACAAAAACAATAATATATTACTGAAAAAGGTGATATATATCTTAGTCAAATTGGGTTCAAATGACTATTTTTTCTGCTATTTAAAGGACTTTATTAAGGACCGACTCTAGCGAAAATTACTAAACCGACAAATTATTGATATGTTGGACATATACTGGTGCTCTAAAACGTTTATTGGCCATTCGGATATCAGGTAAACATGTTTGATTGAAAGCCATTGCTGAGTGAGTCGATAATTTTTTTTAATTATATGGTTTGTTCACTGAGTAATGTTTTATAAAAAATAGTTATTTAGTTGTTGCTAACTAATTTATAATGAACTTTAAATAAAAATTAAAGTTCGGGGACTTTATGTCAGTGTTAGGAGATTTTCAGTCGTCTGTTATTACAGAGAATTTTTGTTCAAGTGTATTTATATCATAAGCGTGAAAGAATTACCTCCCAGTTCCCAAATCAAAATAATTTATTACATTTCAAAGCATTTTTAGGTATATTCATAAAGTTTCTTGTTGTTCATGCAACATACTTTACTCATTAGGCTTTCATTATATGGAAACATTTAAGTGACACAGTCTGGTAGTAACATGTTTGTGAAAAGCTCTACTATTCTTCTAAACTTCTGTTTTGTCAAGCATGGAACTTTGACTTGTTTCGAAAGTGAAATATCTAATTCATCTTGGCCTTAAGTGAATGTTTTCTTCGTAATGTGTTGCACAATATCATATAAATGATAAAGGTATTCACGAAATGGTAAATCATCTAACTATGTTCTGTATAATAGAGTTGAATGAACGAATCACTCAATATGTGCAATTGTTTTATGGATGTAGGTGATTTTCGGTACTCCATTATAGTGAATAAACATTGTGTTTTATTACTGAGTGTTATGGTTTTAAACTGGATATCCTGGACCAATTACTCACCTCGTTAATCTATATTACCTATTACATTTTATTGTTTCGTCTTTTTGATGGTAAATTTCCAACGAACGTTCGAATATTTGCTCTTAAATGTAACCCAAAGTAATAATGGAATGGAACACATTTTTTCTGAGCTTTTATATACATACAAATCAATATATTTTGGTTAATTTTTATTTAATCAATTTCTGTATGTTTTCTAAATTGATCGACTCCAGTCTAAATTATGGATTTATTATCAAACTGTACAATATACAGCCTCGTAATGAATTACTTCACTGAAGTTCATATTTTTAATGTTTAATTTCAGAGTCATATGTTTATTAAATCATGAATGTAACTATAAAATACTTATGACGTAATTAAATAATTCCATTTTCAATTATTTTGCGTTGCGATGCCTTTTTTACAAGTAACTTTTACTTTTCAATTTACTGTGAATCTTTTCTTTTAATTTCCATTACTCATTAAAAGTAAGTCGTGTGACAACAAACAATAGTAACAAAATTTTTGATATTAAATTCACTTTATGTAACTTTGCAAAGTAGAGAAGTTTCACATGTCGACTCCATAGAGAAAGTATCTATTTTCAGTTGAGCTGGAAAACTTTGTATTTTCTATGGCTCATGAAACTAAATAACCAGCTCCTATTATTTCTCAATTTTACGCATTACAAAATTAGGTTTAATAACAATACTTTTCGAAATAGTCTACGAACGGGAATAATACTGTAGTGAGCGAGAAAACAGGTAGGGACAATTGAATGTATGTGAATACAAAATTAAACAATATCTTAGTAAAATCTGAGAACCATACAGTAAATAATTTATTTGCAAAATATTCTTCAATTGTCTTAAACTTCACTGTTGCTTTTACAAATATCAGTCAATCGCTTCAGACTTAATGTTCCTGCCTTTCCATATCAATTACTTTCTGTTCCCGTTCATTTCTTTTCGATCTTCTTGAGTTTCTGCGGCTAAACATTCTATTCCTTACTAGCATTATATACTACTAATATCGATATAAGTAGCACACATCACAATACCTGTATTATTTTTTGTACAGTAATAATAATAAAATGTAATTACAGTAAAAATATATTCATCTGCTTTTCAAATAGTGAAAAAATTGGAATCAAAGTTTATTTCTTTTCTGAAATTATATTCTATTTATAAGTTTCTATTCTGTTAGATAAAATTTGTATGTATGCGTAAAAATCATAAACTTTTAACGTGAATACGATAAATCTTTTACTAATTCCTGGATCCAAAGTCAAGTTTAACCATGTATGAAATGAAACAGATAACACTAATGATAGTGAATGGTAGTAACAAGATATCTTGGATTGATTTAATTTAAATATGTGAAACGTTAGACCCTGGATCACTTTCTACGAGACCTGTATGTCTTTGGCTTGATGACCAATAGACTAGTGAATAATCACTGTTAAATTTTTACATCGTAACAAATCAACTAGCCCTGGTTTTCTATGATTGTCTAGCAAAAGTAAGTCAATTATATAAATTATGAAAATAGTAAGCAAAGATGGATAGTGGCTAGCGGCGGAATCCAGAACGCGCGTTTCGTCCTATTTGGGACTAGTCAGCTGGATGTACTTGCCAATTAGAGACTGACCAGTTGCAGCCCTAAAAAAAACATCAATGGGAAGATCCAAACAAACAATACTAAGTAAATTTCAATTATGAAAATAGTTCAGTTTAACACATTAAATATTAAGATTTTTGATCCAGTAAACTCACTATTTTCCAATTTTTTTTAAAGAAAATAACATTAACCCTGTCAACTAATAAACATACTTTCAAAAACAAAAAAAAATTAGGTATAGAGGAAGGTTAAAGGTCGTATTCGGGCAAAGTAAGTAATAGAGGAAGGTGTTTTGATAAAAGTAAATAGTTATTTCTAAACAATAAAAAAACTGAAATAATAGAAAGATGATCAAATGACAGAGTGATCTATTTATTGATGAGTAAATTTCTTAAGAATTTAGGTCGAAAATTTTTTAAAATTTTTTATTTTACAAATTTAAATGAATGACAATATTTCCTTCTTTTGTAAAACTCTCGTTTATATCGTTTTAAGTTTAAAAATGAAACTTGATGGATTAAAATTAAAGAAAGAAAAACAAAATATCACATCCATATTCTTGACTTGAATATGATGAAAGGGAACTGACAAACTTCCTGTTTACCTTGAAAGTTTAATTAAAGAAACTGTAAGTGATATACTCAAGTAAATATTCTGTAATATAATTGTGATAAATGTGTATATAATAGTTAGAATAAGAAGTATAACTTATTGCTATGAACTCATTACGCTAGTTATCAAAAACAATGAAAACTTTGTAAAAAATGATTAAATATAATCTCATGCTTTCAACTATGAAACATACTAAATCTCCACAAAACCCCTTCTGATAAATAAATATAATCTATTTTATGTAAGATATTAGATTGAAACGTGCCTATCAGAATATTTTTTTCATATAATAAAATAACAAACTATGGAAAAATATTCATTTTTTATTGCTTGTTCGAATCTTTTCATTGATGTTTAGGACTGCAGTTAAACTTTACTGGTATGGAGTCCCGGAGTAAACATCAACTCTGAAGTGTAGATGCACCAAGCTGACGAGCCTCAATTGGGACGAAACACGCATTCTAAATTCAACTTATAACCACCATCCATCTCTGCTTATAATGTGCGCGAATAGTTTTACAATTATATATTCTACAAGATTTATTATAGTCTTTAAAATAATCCATTAAACCGGTTGAAATAAGAATTGGGATTTTTAAAGGAAATATCAGTGAACAATAGAAATTTCTCAAACTATTGTCAAATGCCTAGTAATCAATAGGTACAAACTCTTTTAGTTTTATGAAAAAGATCTATTATGTCATCGAAGAAGTAAAAATCCCTCAATAAAGCAAAAAAAATTCTTTTAGATGATTTTATCAACTGAATGTATACAGTTGAATTCCTTATTGATATAACGAATAAATTGTTCTGTTGAAAATAAAATAGAAATCATCTAATAAGGTGTTCTGAAGTTTTCAGCATCTCTAGAAGCTTTCATAAATGGTCTAAAAGTTAAAGAAACAGTTGTTGACTGAAATTAATTTGCAGAACGGAAATTTGAGAGATCATTGCTCATATAACATGTATGAGTAATAAATGAATAAGAACAACTCTGACTAATGGGGTACAAAATATTATATAGAATCAGCCTTTATTAAAATGTCGGAAACCATAATTAGGAACTGTTATACAATTTTGTGATTTTTATTTTTCAGTCTTAAATACCGTGCACGCGTCATCATAAAATTCTAAATTGTAAAGCTAATGAAGCATTTCGAAGTAGCATTTAACTGAGAAAATAGTAAGTTTAAGAATGGATTCATCTGAGGTGTATTCAATAAATTTCCCGAAACATTTTACATAACTGGAAAGTTTCATGAGAATTCATGATTCAGTAGAACCATGAGATACATTTTAGTAATATACTGATGTCGAGAGATATGAGTAGTACCTATAACCAATCGAAAGTGAAGTGCTTGGAGGCAAAAGGGTAAAAAAATCAAAGAAAAGAAAATGAGAACAAATAATGATTGGTGTGGAATCAAAAGAACAATGAAGTCTGAGACGATTATTTGACATTTTGCAAATGAAGTATTTACCGTATGGTTCTCAGAAATTACTAATATGTTCTGTAATTTTGTGTTCAAATACATTCGATAGCCCCATCTGTGTTCTCATTCACTACAATAGCATATTACAATCTGATCACGGAGTATCTTACCAAGATATTCACTTGAGAACTCAGAACAAATGAATCATGATTGAATTGTATTACGCTAAATTACGTTAGATTACTAAGAAATATAAAACGCAAAGATCAAATGCAACATATTCATGATATATGTAAATAAATTACTTAAATATGGTCGTCTATTGACACCAATGAATACTTCTGGACTTAAGTTTCATGAAATTCTTGTCTATCGTATCCTTTTATGTCAATCATTGTCAAAAATACTGGTTGTTTTGCACACACACTGAACTAATCACTATTTACCGAATGAACGTAGGTATACTCTATGATTAGAAAAACCTGATTTTACCTTATAATTAATTAATTGCTTAAATTTTTAATTGTGTCAATATTTTGCCGTATGTGAAATTCTCTTCAAGTTATCTTTAACTTTCAATGAAATTAAGTATGAAACTAAGTACATTGATTCATATTCAACTAGTTTATAGTTAAACTTGTTCATAATAAGATGGCAGATAAGATTTGTAGCTTATATGGCTGATTTTGATGGGGTTTTATACTTTGAGCTGAATGGTTTGGTGGTGGAGCTAAGAATTAATTTTCAAAGTTAGTCAAAGACTGAAGTTGTTAGCATTTGTATTTATTCTACAAATTTTAATTAAACACTATAAAACTGTACAAAAAAGAAGATAGATTGTGTACATTGGTTTGTATGAAATGGCTATCAGAAAGTCTAGTGGAAAACTAACGAAATTAAAGGTAAAGAGACATACTATGCCTATTCTTTGTGTGTTTTAAATAATCAGCGAAAAATTCTTCAATCTAAATTTACCTAATTAGAAAAGTAGTATGAGATATGCTTCAGGGTATAAACAGAGTTAAGATTGTTTTATTAAAAAATAATTATATATGAAATAATTTTGGTAGATTAGTCTTTAAAAGAATAAAAAAACTAGGTAATTTAATTCTCCACTGGAAACAATTGAGTCTTATCTTAAATTAAGTTTAGACACTCCATGCAAAAGAAATCCCTTTTTGTTGTTGACCATTTAGAAGAATTAATTTTCAAAATGACCTACTTGAAGTAATTGATTCTCATAAGAATCCAGTAGTCAGCGTTGTTTCAAACTTCAATTTCATTAACATTGAAACCTATGAGCAAGAGAGCTTTAACATTACGAATAAAATTAGATTCTTGCACACAAAACCTGCAATGCATTATATAGTAATCTGAAAAATTATGTTCAATTCTTTCTTCTTTTGAATAACTCCTAACGGACGAACTCATGATTAATAAATAGTCCCCAGTGTAGACCTGGTAATATTGTGGTGTAGGTTACTTATATCCACATAAGTAGTATGTAACGATGATCAAGCAAATAATGTATTTCAGTAGAAGATGGATAAGGAAAACGCAATTCGTATGAAAATGCATGAACAAAGAAGTCTGAGGCAATGGACTGATATTTGCAAAAGGAACAGTCAAGTTTGAGACGATGGATTATTACTTTGCAAATGGACTATGTACTACATGGTTGTTAGATCTCACTAAGATATTGTATAATTTCGTGTCAAATACATTGCCTCCCTCGTGTTCTTGTTCATTACAATATAACTTTTATAAATGTGAATATATATATGACTGTATCTACAAATGCTTGTAAATGCTAGAAACCAATAACCTCAAAGAGGTAGCATGTTAACCTGTCTTAATAGGTAGAAATATGTAAATTTTATCACCAATTGTTAAATCCACAAACATATTCCATTTTTTACAGATTATCCACAAACATATTCCATTTTTTACAGATTATCTGTTATTTATAACTCAAAATATCCTGGGTTCCGGTTGTAAAATAGTCTTCTGTTCAAATTTTACATTCTATGGTAATTTTAAGTATTGTTTTCTGATTCAGATGAAAACACTTATCATGCTCATGCTAATTATACTCATTATTAATTATCCACAGATTATAATCGTACAAATTGATTACTATGAACAACTCATTTTCTTGTAGAAAACTAAATTCTAAACCACCTTTCCACTAATTTCTATGGATATATACATTTTATATTCCTCAAAAAACAATGACTTCGTAACTAAATTGTAAACATTTTAAAATTTTATTTATCAAATAGTACGTGACA
>NW_017385987.1:3872509-3888915 GCF_000237925.1 Schistosoma mansoni | reverse complement strand
CCTTACTGACGAGTGTAAAGTAACACCAAACCCGGGTCCAGGGTTTCCTGTTAACCACCTCCAACCACTATCTTACGTAAATCAATCTAATTTCGTTTTATTGAAAATTATATTGAAATGAGTCAGTAAATGTAAAACATCCAATACATAATCTATTATATTAGCAAACTTAAATTTACCCATCCTAATAAATAATGTTACCAAAAGAAAACACCCAAATAATAATAATAATAATAAATGTAATTCAATTATCTATAATATAAATCACTATATAGTTAATTCTAATTTCTGGAGATGGCTTTTAAAATGTAAAATAACAAAAAAAAGAGAAAAAGAAAAAAAAGAAAACATCTATTCAACTGGAATAGTCAATAGAAATTTCAGAACTATAATAATGATAATAGTAGTAGTATTAGTAGTAATAATGAAATAATGCGCAAACCTACAAAGAAAAATGACAGATTCTTTTCATCTTGATCTAGTTTGGGTTTCAGCTAAAAAAGAATTTTTTCTATTTTTTTTTGCTTAAAATATTTTATATAGTTTAATTATGACAGTTTGACATTTGAATAAAATTATTTATAACAGTAACATTTAGTGTAGTGTACAATTTTGTTACCTAAACATTAAAAAAAAAGAATTGTGTTCTCAGTGAGAATAACTAGAATCTATTTGAAAATCTATCTAATACATTCATATGAATAGTGTACACTCATCAATTTAAGAAAGGAAAGTAAAACAAAAGGTAGCTGAATTAATTTCCATTACCGCATATAAATCATTTTGACATTTAACATTTCAGTTAACCTTGTAAATCAATCAGAAGAAAGTTATTGAATTGAAATTCTTACTTAAATTCTATCTAGATATGAATTTATAAGAAATGACATACAAATAGGACGAAACGCGCGTCCTAGATTCCACTGCTATCCACTATCCATCTTTGCTTGTAATTTCAGGCAATATCGAGGCAGTCCGCATAGGATGCACTTATGCCAACAAGAGATTCATCAATTGCAGTCCAATATAATAATGGGAAGATACAAGTAAAACATCAATAAGTGAATATAGCTTCACCTCATTGCAGAAGCAGGTGGCCATTAGGACACATAGTAGCTAAGTGGATAACGCGATGGGGTTTTTAGCGAACGGCACTGGGTTCGAGTCCCAGAGTGAACATCAACTCTGAGATTCAGGTACATCCGGTTGACAAGTCCCGAATAGGACGAAACGCGCGTCCTGGATTCCATTGCTAGTCCTTATCCATCTTTGCTTATAAATGACATACATTGTTTCAAATTCATTTAAAATTTTACAATCAGTAAAATATTATCAAGATAGTTTTCTAACACTTGTTTCGTGGAAATATCTCAGAAGAAAATAACAATTTCTTTAATTTGTTAGTAAACTAAGCATAGTTGGACAATCAATATCGTACAGATTATTACTGACAAACCTATTTACAATGAGCTCACTGAACAATGCAAAGGGCTCAAACATAAATGACTGATGTTGTATTCAATGAAATAAAAGAAAAGATATATAAAAACAGTGCACTGAAAGAATACTTTTCCCCCTGATATTATTGTTAAAATGGAGAAAGGTATGGTAAGACGATATACAGCACAAAAACGCTCTAGTTTTGTGTATCAAAAAAATTTATGCAGCTTACCTCATTGGATTTCATAATCAAATAAGGATTACCTTATGTTTCATAATCCTAAGAGTTTGTGCCGTCGTAGACAGTTTAAAGATGGAGATTTTATGTAAACAGAGTGGTGATGTCTTTATATTACCATCCCAAATCATTAAGAAGTCAGCCAATTCACTAGATCGAAAAATAATATTTATGCACAATATAAAATCCGAGTTTCATAGTGGTTAAACAACGATCAAACATTCTATATAATCAACTATGAAATGTAATGCTAATATGATTTTCATTACATAATCAACATTATATTACATCAATGTGCGTATGTTGTCACAATAACATGATAATTTATGGGAAGGAAACTTGTTGTATAGTTTTGCAAGTTCTGTAATTAATTCTGATGAAATATGCAAAACGTAGGAAGTTTTCGCGGCTCGTTGGTCTGACTCCAATTTGAAAGAACGAATGAATAACCTATTAACGTAATCCTTCCATTTAACTCTGTATATTACATAGACTAACACCGTTTATGTGACGGCGGTAATAAAAGGCCAAATAAGGTTTATGTGAGATGAATTTATACCAAGCACTCGTTTTCCAGACAGTCATTCAGAATGATAAACGGGAAAGTGATGAGGAGCGGAGAAGGCAAGTGAGTCAACTATTTTTGCTAAAGCGTAACTAAATATTTATAACCAGACAAAAATAAGCCACAAACATGTGATACATTGGGTAAGCAATATACAAATACGCTCATATAAAAACACTCAAGGTTATAAGCGAATAATTGACAAGGTCAAAACGTTACTCAAAAAGACAAAATTAACTGATCTTCCCGGAAGTTAGAATAACTCATGTGTTGCGTAACATATTACTAGACACTACAAAGTTTTTGATCCTGTAGATAATTGTTGTTTATAGATTAAATAAATATCCTGATTATCTGGTTTCATAATAGATGATGAAATATTATATACACATTTACTTAATCATCATCATTCATCTTCCATATGAAACCATATAAGTAAATGAATATCTATGTTTACAAACGGTGAATAGTGTTAAATCTCTGTTGTAAAAGTATGTTCAGATAGGAAACACCTGTCGACCATTTTATTCTCGTAAACTAACTGAATGAATAAATATATACATTAAAGACGGTGGAAGAATGTATCTAACAATCGATACACGAAGTTTTAAAAAAAACAGGTGAAGTGATAAATAAATATGAGAGCTGATAAATATAGGTCAATTAAAGAATACCATTTTCATATTTATCCCAAAGAATATTCTTTTGAAGTTGTTTGATTTTCTTCTGTTCAACATATTAGCATTTCTGATGATTCTAAAGTCGATGGTTATGTAGGTTATTTTTGAGGCTCTGATGGCGAACTTCCTGAAACGTTTGAGTTTTATATTCACTTGGAATTGTTTACTTGAATCTTACCATTGATGTTTGAGATTGCAATTGATCAGTCTCTTATTGGAATATGTGCATACTGTGCGGATCGCCTCGATATTGCTCTAAGTCACAAGCATTTTAAGCAAAGATGGACGGTGGCTAGCAATAGAATTCAGAACTCACGTTTCGTCCCATTTTGGACTAGTCAGCTGGATGTACCTGCTTCCCGCAGTTGATTGTGTTCCTAAACATCAATAGGAAGATTCATGCAAACAATACCAAGTGAATTTAGACTTCACCCCATTGTGCAAGCAAGTGGCTATCAGGAATCAGTAGCTTATTGGATAACACGATGGCGTTTGAAACGAACGGTACTGGGTTTGTGTCATGGAGTGAACATCAAATCTAGGGTTCAGGTACACCAGCTGATGAGTCCCGAATAGGACGAAAAACGAGTTCTGAATTTCACTGCTATCCATTATCCATTTTTGCTTGTATGTTTGAGTTTCATGTTTCTAAAAACTACTCCTGGCAGAAACCCATTTTTAATGTATGTTTTTCTAAGAAATATATTCTTTCTACTGATTTTACTGAGCTTACAGAGACTTTTGGACTACATATTCCAAGTATGGTTCATGAAACTAAATTCTTTTTATTTTGTTCCAAATTTTTCCTTCAGTTTTACATTGAGAAAATGTGGATTTAGTTAATTTTCATCTTCATTAGAATACTTGATCAATCAGTACTAACTGTAGAATTAATGAAACACTTTTTAAGAGTTTGCTTACAGATTATGTGATAGCAATTTACAACTCTCATCAAATATCTCCGAAATTTAGTTTTCACTAATATCTACGTAGTTGTTTGCTTTAGCTAATATTAAGCAACGTTAAAAGTGTATCAGACACAAATGTAATTTAGACAAAGGCTGAGAAATGAGGCAATTTTTACCGTATCAAACATCAATATCGTTTTCAAAAATTGTCAACTTTACTAAAAAATCATCAATTTTTATTGGTTACAATTATTACTGTTTTATGAGCTTCAGTCTACCTACTAATTATTTAATATTGAACATATTGAATATAAATAAAGTATTGTCTGGTTTTAATGAGTGGAAGTTGATTTTGATGCTTTAATGCTAGCAATAAATAATTACTCTTGACTAAAAGACGAGACTATAATTTATGGACTAGTGATCGGAAGCGTTTTAGGGATTTCAAGGTCACAGCGCCAATTTCAGTACCTGATGCTCATGTACGATCGGTTCACAGAGGATTTTAGAGAAGAAGTGACAGTTAAGCGGCTACAATAAATGGGACTACTAAGAAGTTCCTTTATTTGTAATTGCGGTAAACAAATGACTTATAGACCTTGTACAGACTACCGTGATCTTGTCCTTCGATGTAATATATGTTAGAGGAAGAAGTCTGCTAGAACAGGATTTTTTTCGCTCGATCCAGATTGAGATTACGGCAAACTATAATAATTACTGCGATCTGCATAATAAAAGCTCCAGTAACATTGGCTGCAATATTCGCAGATATTACTAAAGCTTTGGCTGTTCAGTGTTATGAGTATTTTAGAGCTATATGTGCGATAAAAACGACAAGCCTACACAACCGGAGTACACACAAGCAATATTGAGGCTATGTGGTCGAGTCTGAGAGAGTTTCTGCGACCTTATCAAGGCTCCAGAGACCGACTATTATGGAGCCATATAGATGAGTAGCTCCACCGTATGTAGGACCTTTGAACCTCTTTCTACCCTTGACAAAGTTTTGGACGATATAAAAGAAGTGTATCCATTTTAATTCTTTGGTTTTGTATAATATATTTTTACTCTATAATAACTGTTGACTGATTGGGTAATATCTCTCAAGGTCATTTAAGATTCGTTCCAAGGTCGTCCATAAATTATACTCTCGGCGACTAAAATACTCATTTTGATCATTTTTTTTTACCTAATAAATAAATGTAGTTATGAAGTCATGTTAATTGTAGCCATTATTCTGATCAAACATTACATAATTGTATAATTTTGGATTTAGTCATTTGCATCATTGCTGTCAATTTTTGACTGAATGAACAGTATAATCACATGGTACAAAAACAACTCCAATTATGGAAATATTGTAACTGAATATTTCATGGAAAGTATATAAGAGTTGCATACTTTAATGTTTGTATTGAAATTTTGTAAAACTGATATTTGTTAATTCGGTAAACGTTCACTGAACCGTAAATAATATTGCATAATTAAAAACAACTAATCACATTTTAGTCATGGGAAACTATGATAAAGTAAAAACAGTGTTTTACTGTATTGTGAATAAAAAAATATAGAATAGTTTAGTCACAAGACTTGTTTATTAGCTGACAATAATTTGATCGCTTACTTATGCCTGGTACTCCTCCTGAAAGAGCATAGGCCGCCCACCAACATTCTCCGTCCAACTCTACCCAGGGTAATCCTTTTCCCCTCCCCTCAATAATTTAATAGCCACAACTGATTGATTTATTAAAACTCTGTTAATATACAGAGTATTCAGTAGGAGTTTAATTAGAGATAATTAACTAGGTTAACGTAATCTATAAATAATAGTCATTTCGTGAGATATACTGTTGGAAAATTTTACACATACATTGCACCATAAATTAACTCTGTATTCCAATTTGATCAACACGAATGATTTAACTACCAACAGGTAGGTTTACTAAAACCATCTATGTCCACTGAGATAAAGTCTATAAACAAATTATTCATTTTCTTCATCCCTAATGTATAATTTTATGATGTGATTTTTAAGTAACGAGTCTTCAAAAATGTGTGTACAAAGTCACTTCTGATCTAGTTAACATTTCATTATTAAACCATGTAAGCAAAGTGTCTGAACTTGGATTAGCTTTAAAAACGTTTATTTAATAAATTTGTCTTTAAGTGATTAATATGACTATAAGTTGCTGATCATTAATAGAAGCACAAAACGTATGCATTATCCCATTATACGTGTTTCTCATAACCGATACATCTAGACTTAGATTCTTAGTATACCGTGTAAAACTTGAGCACTCAAACACCAGAACCTTCAAAGTCGCAAATGAGAAGACATAAGACAAGTTAAAGAAACGCTATTCCAAAGTGTCAAATATGGTATGGAACTCTCAGGTGTTTATAGTTTTTAGTGAAAACGAAATCATCATTATGGTCATCCAGTCCGCACACAGGGATTTTTAGCATTTGTCCAATAGGGGAGCTACACGTAGAGATTCTAGGGATATTCTTCCAAAAGATGATTGGCTGGAATGTCTTCGACGATTTCTGAGATTCTTAAAGCTTCCTCACGTTCACCTGTGGGCAGTCCTCACAATAACAATATATATATAGAGATTAACTACTTGTTATGCTCGAGAAAATTTATCGAATTCCTGATTAATTATTCCAAAACTCGTAACTTTGATACCTGTTTAGTAGACAATTGTATTTATGTAGGTTATTTAATCAATAGATTAATAATAAAAGTTTTAAATTGTTTGTAAAAACCAAAATAAATGAATTAATGGGTTTGTAAAATGCGTTATCCTACAAATTTCTGTATTGAAACATAATTAATGGCCCTATATAACATGAAAAATTCTTATGTATGTGTATTCATTCATGTTTTCCAAATCAATAAGAATCAAGTTACCGATCTTGAATTTTTAAAGTTCACTTGCTTTGGAATGGGATTAGAGGGAATTTCATCATTTCATCATTTATTGATGATCGTATTGCATTACCTATAGTGTCTAATTTTAATCAACTGGTAACAATCATCCCTGTAACATAAATATTTTAGAAAAAAATTTTCTGCCTTGAAAGTATTTTGAATTTAGTTGATCCAGTATTCAATGAACAGAGTGTATAGACGAATATTATAAAAGAAAGCGACAATTTCTTGTCAACAGTAATATCTAATCTTATAAGCAATGATAGATGGTGGCTAGTAGTGGGATCCAGGACGAGCGTCTTGTCTTATTTGGAACTCGCCAGTTGGATGTATCTGGAGTCCACTAATAGCTACTATCCATCTTTGCTTATAATGTTTGTGAATTAAGGCTATATCGAGGCAATACGCACAGTATGCTTATAAGAGACTGATCAATTTCAATCCCAAACATCAATGGAAAGATTCAACTAAACAATACCAAGTGAATATCTGGTCTTATCTAGAAAAAATTCTGTTTGAGTGTTCATATTTTAACAATAAATAATAAAGTATAGCAAAATTTTGAGTATTTTGTGTTTGTAATTTAAGTCCAGAGAAAACTTTGATGAAAGTTACCGATTGTGTCTGTGTTGATAAGCCACATAGATAACTTATAATTTAATAACTTTAAGGCACTAAATTTTTTATTCTCGTTACAAGTCAATAATGTTTTTTGTGTAATCCACCCATCGTTTAATTATTGCCCATATATAGAAATACAAGTTAATGTCCAAAAATTATTTCAGGAATAAAAAAAACAAACATACCCAGAAACCACATTCTAATTGAAGAATTTCAATTTATTAAAATTAAACACAGACGACAGGAAAGAAAATAAGTTACTGATTACATTAAATTGTTAGATGTACAAATAAAACTAGTTAGGGCAATAAACGAACACAATTTTGTTTATTTTGATTATGATTAAAAGTTCGAATAAAAGCGAATCAATGTAAATATTTAGATTAGCATGCATCAGATGATTAATTGGATGCTTTGTTAACTGACTAACTAGGAACAACAGTTTAATAAGCTAATTTCATTATCATGGAGATATTTTTTATTTATTGTCCCATATCAGTGCATATAAGAATTAGTCACAGTAATAGTAAATATTTAAAGGAGATATTCTATATCAGAGTGTGCAAATGTTTCTACTAGGTTGTATACAAATGTCAAAATGATATTCAAATACAAACATGTATTATTTGTTAATAAAACCAAAGTTAACTTATGTCAGTTGATCAACTACATTGATGAAGATTTCCACAATTTTTTTAAAAAAACATTTTGGTTAATTGAATATGTAATAAAGACTCTAAATCAGCTTCTGGTAGTTGTGACCTGAAGTTGGACCTAATGAACATCATATTTAAAAATGTTAATTCAAAAATGTAAGTCTATTCAGAGATAAATTAATTTACAAGTGAAAATTACACAGACTTTGTAAGCTTTCTGCCATCAATAATGAGTAGAATTCAGTAAATATCGAGGATTCATATCATAGGTTCAGCCTTTTGCCTACTTAGATCTACGGAAGAGCGACCTACTAGATATTTATAGATCCTAGTGATGAATTTTAACGTGATTTTGGTTCTTACCGAACCTAAGTTATACGTATAGTAAGTTTTTGAATTCCTGATTTAGTTGAATACATATGAAAGTAAACATCTTTTATGAAACACCTCTAAACAGTTGACTTATAAACACATCGTGGTCAATAAATTATAACAATCATTGTAAGCAAAGATAGATAGTGGCTAGCAGTGGAATCCAGGACACGCGTTTCGACCTCTTCGAGACTCGTCAGCTGGATATATCTGCATCTCAGAGTTGATGTTCACTCTGGGACTCGAACCCAGTACCTTTCGCTTCAAACGCCATCACGTTATCCACTCAGCTACTGAGTCCTGATAGCCACTTGCTTGTGCTGACCAGTTGCAGTCCTAAACATCAAAGGGAAGATTCAAACAAACAATACTAATTGAATTTAAATTATAACAATGTTAGTTTTCTCTTCAATTCCTCTAGTTTGTTAGTATAAAATAGTGTCGTTTGCAAATAATTCTGTTATTTATCCAACGTTGGTAAATACATGAATATCAAGAGTTATCACACTGGTTCTTTTTCAAAGTTACACAAACATTTAAGGTGTTACGTTGATTGATTAATAAGTAATGACCGATATCATGTTCGGTAGATCTTTTATGTCCATTATTATTTCATTGATTAAGTTGTAATAAAGCGACCATTCCAAATGACTACATCACAAGTCTGTAGCAAAGAAAAGTTCCAGTAAATTAAATGATTCTGTGAGTATATGAAGAAGACAAAGAAAAGAAAACGTCACTTCATTAATTCATCTTAAATAAGCAAAAATAAACCTAGTGTAAGTGACTTATTGATGCGCGTTGACTATCCTTGACCTTGACAGGGATCGATGATCTGTTCGATATTCAGTGACATTTCACCGACCCTACACTAGATTAGTTTTGAGTTGTTGGAAAAATGTCTATTTGTTCGCCTTAAAAATCGAAATACACAAATGCGCTAACACATTCATTAAAGTATAAAAACGGAAAAAACATTGCAATAAAAATAAAGAACAAAACTGTAAATCTCTATGCACTGGGAATTTTTACATTGAAAAATAAAACAATGGTAAAAATGTATTGTACATAGCTACACTCTAACCCATTTCTTCTTCATATTCAATTAACCACTTGAATGACCACGTCAAATAATCCGTTCTAGACAAATTTACATTTCAGTATCGGGTTGTAGAGATTGTTTAGTTTCGATTGTTATCATGAATAGATCAATGTTAGATCACCATTAAAAACGTAAGAGTACTGGTGGTCTGAAATCAACTCGATGATTGTTGAACTGCTATTGCCGATTTAATTTGAAGTCTATCCAGTTCTACAGGGTTGTTAGGGGGTTTCTTTGTGTTTTAAAGCAATTAGTCCCTTTGATAAATTTCGATAATGTAATAAGAAGACGAAGATTATCAGAACTATGTGATATATTAGCGCAATACATTTCGAACAATCCGATCACACATATACTTGTTAAGAACATTTATATATAAAAATAAAAGGTCAACTAGACTGGAAATAGGGGTAAGAATGGACAAGGATAATAATGATAAGATAATGTGAAAACAATTTGACACCTAATCACTCTGGATAATAAGCATATATTACCAGGGTAGGTTTAAGGTGAAAACAAACTGTTTTTGAATACACAAAGGGGGTTTGAATTTTCGTATGGCTAAGGCTTCAGTAAGCCTCAGTATACGCCCTTTTACACTTTTAAACAACACAACAAGAGCCGAGTTTAGATCAATCTTTCTTTGAGTATCTAATATGTTCTTTGGCACGAGTCAAGATTTCGCGAGATGACTCTCCAATATAAAAGGCAGCACAATCGACACAACCTTATTTGTAGACACAGTTCTGTGTAGACATGAATGGGATTTTTTAATTTAATCGAACTAAAGTATTTCGAAGTATGTTCGTTGTTTTGTAATATACTTTAATTCTGTGTTGTTTTAAGATCCTTTGTAGTTCTTCAGTTGTGCCATGACGGTACGGTAAAACTGCAGTACCAATCTATCGCATTCCATTCGAATTATTATTATTATTACGTCCTGAACTGTCTTGTTTTAATTTAGTTCTAATAAACTTCCTACTTGGACTATCTGTATTAGTCACCTAGTCTGATATTATTTACAATTCACCTCATTACATTACAAATTAAAATCTATCCTTTGTCATTATAAAGGTCACACACTCTCATTCTTAACAGTGAACACATACACACACATACAAATTCACATACATGTCGCTTATGAATCACCTTGACCGAAATGAAATGACATGACATTGATTTATTCAGACCTGTTTTTCGATTGATCGCACCTAATATTCGTGTTGTTCCGTTGTATTATTTAAACTTGAATTAATGGTAATTTGGTAATTTGTTTCATCGTCCAATTTCCATAAATTTCTTTACTCATAAAAAATGAGCACACTTTCATTTCAATAGTAATATTGTAGTGAACAAGAACACGAGTGGGTACAATCGAATGTATTTAAACACAAACTACAAACTATCTCACTAAATTCTTATAACCAAACAGTCAACAGTTAATTTGTAAAATAACAATCAATTATCACAATCTTCACTGTTCCTGCAAATATCAATCCATCTTCTCTGATTTCATTGTTCATGCATTTTCATACCGATTGCGCGTCGTTACAGTTCTTTCCCTGTCGATCTGCCAAAATACATTCAATGCCTGACCATCGTTATATACTACTTATGTGGATATAAGTAACCCACACCACAATATGAAGTATATTTAATATGATAAACATAAAAACAATCAAATTTTGATATTTTATTTATCTCAAGTAAAAGATTTTAATTTTAAAAAAATAAAAGGAAAAAGAAAATTTATCATTTCCCATAGAAACCATATTTTTTCATTTTTTTCAAATTAAAATTATAACTAGATTATGCTTCTGTGAAATTTATTTATATTCGACTAAAATTAAGTATTCATAACGCATTATTCAGCATATTTATTACGTAGATAACTATGTCAGAAAATTATATTTTTGGAATTATTAGGTTATTTCCCACCGCTCCCCCCTTTTTTTGAGTTTTTCTATTAATCTTTGTACGTGTGTTTGGTTATTAGTATATTATGTCAACTTCGAATATAAACACTAAGCTTACTTTATGTTTTATAAATATCTATGATTGATCGACTATTTATGGTGGAAAATATGTAACACTGGCTGTTCGTGTTGTTTACCTATACATATAATCATTCAATCGGTAAAACAAATGAAAGCAAATTGTTTACATAACTTTGAAAACCGATTGTATATACAACTGTCAATAGTTAAGAAAATGTTTTTATTCTTTATTAAATGAAGCCAAATATTTAGACATAAACAATTGAACTATTAATATGATTCCATGTCAAATAGGAGTGAGGTTAAATTTTAGCCCTAATTAATTTTTAGTATGTTACGGAGATTGTTGAATTTTATTGAAATCATGAACGGGCCAATATTAAACCCCAATTGAAAACGGCCATTTCGTCCTAGTATAGGACTCCTCAGCAAACGGTATCTATAATCCCGAACACGGGATTTGAACCCAGGACGTTTGGTCTCACGCGAACATTTAACCTCTAAACCAGTAAGTCGGCACGCAACGATGTTTATGTCTAGTTTTATTATATTGAGCGACCATTTCCCATTGTCTTCGGTGGGTAGCTGCCTCTCATCTGAGGCGGTTGAACCCTAAACAAACTAAAAATCTTCGTATGCTCATTAGTGATTGGCTTCAAGAAGTATTTCCTGGAGTTCTAGTTAGAAACTGTGACCAGTGGAGTTCAACTGTGTTGGATATAATGCAATTATCCACTAAAGATAATGGAAGATGATTGCTTAATATCTTGGATTGGTTGAGGTTGAACATTAACACAGTTAATTGATTTAATCAATCTAGCGAGCAATTAACACCTTAGAGATATGTGTCTCAGTTTATTACTTCTGTTTGTTTGACATCAGAATTGGATTAATGTATCATGATAAAAAAGTAAAAGGCAAAAGTATGAAGCCGAACAGTTTAACAAACACTAAAAAGAAAATTCATGTATGAACTCAGTAATAAAATAAAACCATTACCTAAAAGTATTGGAGACTATATCAGTATACTACCAGTATACTGAATAAATGTTTAAATAAAATCATTTCACTTTATCAATCAAGTCACATCTGATAAAATGAAAATAGAATAAATGAACAATAATGGTAACTTGATGTAAAATCCACTATTCTTAATGTTTCAATTCTATTATTTCATTCTTATCTTCTGGTAGAACGAAACGCCAATACATTAAAATCCATACAAACAAACAAAGGTATAAAGGTTCTATAATATCTTAACTAGCAAATATACTCTGTGACGAACAGATTGTTAGAGTTGACCTAGTCGATAACATGTATTCTTAAACATGTGTCTAATTGAAAAGTTATACAGATTGAGATATTTTTTCACCTTTTTTTCCTTTTTTTTGTTGTTTTGTAAAAGAAACCTGTTGAAATATCTTGTTCTGAGAATTCTATATTGTACCAAAATATAATATTGAATAAAGCCGTTAATAATAATAATAATAGTAAATTCATACTCAAATAGATGAGAACTTTCGTGTAAATTAGAGCGAATAGTTTCACAGTACTTGGGTGCCGAGATGATGTAAGACATTAAGTAGGAATAATATATTTGTAAAATCTCAGCGAATGAATTTGAAATAAATCCAACGCTTTGCCTGGCATTCTGGTCCAAGCTTTTTCAAGGAAATATAATCAAACATCAAATTATGGAATATAAATAGATACATGTTTCTCTGGTTCATTGTATACTAAATAGGTCATCCAATCAGCGTTAAAAATGTCTTAAGTAGGTATATGTATTAGTGTGTAAGAGACTTGTGATGTGAAACGAAATGTGTTAAGCAAAGATGGATAGTGGCTAGCAGTGAAATCCAGGACACGCGTTTCGTCCTATTTGGCACTCGTCAACTGAATGTACCTGCATCTCGGAGTTGATGTTCACTCTGGGACTCGAACCCAGTACCTTTCGCTTCAAACGCCATCACGTTATCCACTTAGCTACTGAGTTCACTGCTAGCCACTATCCATCTTTGCTTAGAATGCTTGTGAATTAAGGCAATATCGAGGCAATACGCACAGTATGCACATATGCCAATTAGAGACTGACCAGATGCAATCCTAAACATCAATGAGAAGATCCAAATAAATAATACTAAGTGAATTGAAATGTGTTAAGATAACATATTGTATACATACGTAAGTGGTGAAAGCGTACAATTTTTAATATATGATATGAATCATATATGTCACAGCATGCATAAAATGAAGATAAATATACTAAATAAAAGAGTGAAATTCGAAGAGGAATAATGTAATTTGAAACTGAATGTATGTGTTATTTTATTGTTCCAATTATGTGTTTAACAAATTTCGAAAATACAACTGATTAGAATCATTGAATGTGATCGTTGTCACTCAGATAATACGTGATAAAACGGAAAGTAGTTCAGGTTTTTTTATTATTTACTTAGTAATGATTAGCTGCCATGGCACAGCTAATTGTATTCCATTTCTCCTATTAATATTGTTTGAATTAGCCCATATGTATAGGGCTTCGGCTGTTTTTCTTTCTATGTAAGAATTGAAAGCTTTTTCAATGATTCTTGTGCCATTGAAATCAATTGTATGACCCGATTCTATCGAGTGCAATGCTATCATTGACTTAATCTCAAGTTTCCTTACATCATCTGAGGACTTGGAAATATGCTTTCAGCATTGTTTGTGTTCCTTCACCCTCACATTCAGTTACCTTGATGTTTCACTAACATACGTTGCATTACAATCACTACATCTGATTTCATAGACACAATTCTGTTAATCTTTTTTATGTATTGGATCTATAATTCTTACTAGTTTTGATCTTAGAGTATTGTTTGTTCGAAAAAAATACTCTTACATTTTGAATATTAAGGATCCTTCTAATGTCTTCTGAACTATCGTTACGATATGGGATCATACTAAAATATATTGTCTATTATAACAATATATATACGAAGTTTTTCTTATTCTCATATATTCTGATTAAGTTTTTTCTTTTTTTTCTTTTTTTTAAAAAAAAATATTAAAGTCATTGTTTACCTCGAGTAAATATTAACAATATTATTATTGCATAATTCAATCTTGTGAGTTTTAGGATAATGGTAAATAAATAAAAAAAGGAATCATTTTGATTTTCATTGGAGTCTTTCAAGCATATTATGCAAATTTATCTTATTCATACCTGATATATTAGATTGTTTTTTTTTTATGGAAAATTCAATATCTTTCTTCTTTTTATAATAAATTCAATTATTTAGTTACAATTTCATATTATTACTATTATTATTATTATTATTACAATGGATATTATTAATGACTTGGTAAATATGTAACCACCATGATTAAAATGATCAGGTACAATGTTTTGATAATGATAAAAAACTCATGTTAATTTTGAAAATGAAAAAGTGAATTTATTAAATAAAACTAATTTAAATAAACCAATTGTAATCAGAGAGGGGTTTTGTAGATATTATAATAATTTAATAGTTAAATTCATGAATCAATTGAGGCTAGACCATCATGGTAAACCTGAAAGAAACGGACGGCCATTTCGTCCCAGAATGGCTGACGGTGGTGCAATTTCGTGGATTAGTTGAATATAGACTTTAACATCACTGGATGCTGGCTCACTGATCTATAAGTTAAGCGTTCGTGCGCGAGAACGATAGGCTTGCACGCGATACAACTGACTGAGATTTAATCTTTTTTCAATAACAAGCATGTGTTGATGATGTAGGGCATAATATGAGTGATCAGTTTTACAATATATATATATATATATATATATATATATATATATATAACGGAATGAAGTTGTGGAGATTATTATATTTTTGATTAAGATTATGAATTCATTGATGTTAGACAACCATTCAAAACCTTGAAACACTGAACGACCGTTTCATCCTACTGTAGAGATTCTCGGCGTTCTAGTGAGAAAACGTGACTAGTGGAGCTAATCCATGTCAGATAGAGACAGGTATGTACCTCAATACAAAGAAAGATGATCACGTAATTTCGTGGATTAGTTGAGGTTAGACATCAACACCGGTGGATGCCGGCTAAGTGGTCCAGAACCTAAACGTTCGCGCTTGGGACCTCAGGCCTTGTCTTCGCAACCCGCGAGCAGAATCGCGTATGCGCACTCCTAAGGAGTCCCACAATATGACGAAACGGCCGTCTAGTACTTTCATGTTTTCAATGGTGGTCTAACATTAATCAGTTCATGATCCTAGAGAATATATATATATATATAAAACAGACCCTTATCTCTTAATTGCACTGGTCACATGAAACCTAGCAAATAATGAATACATTTTTATATGATCAAAATAATTACATAATTGAAAAATTGATTGCACAATTTAAAATGACCCTTTTTTCAGTTGACATTACATAAGTTAATTAAAAATTTAAGTTGATAGAATAAAACTACCGTTTAATTGATCTTTTTTATTTGGTTTCAGTTTCAAAAGATTTTTTCTTATTTTGTTCTCATATTAAACAACCCGCATCTTATAATTGTTATATAATAGATTTTTATACTTTTAATAATAACACTTTCAGTCTTGTAAGCAAAGATGGATAGTGGTTAGGAGTGAAAACCAGGACGCGCGTTTCGACATCTTTGGGACTCAGCTGGATATACCTGCATCTCAGAGTTGATGTTCACTCTGGGACTCGAACCCAGTAACTTTCGCTTCAAACGCCATCGCGCTATCCACTCAGCTACTGAGTCCTGATAGCCACCTGCTTGTGTACTGGTATGAAATTTAAATTCACATGGTATTGTTTGGTTATATCTACCCATTGATGTTTACGACTGCAACCGGTCAGTCTCTAATTGGCATATGTGCATACTG
>NW_017385987.1:3844463-3872309 GCF_000237925.1 Schistosoma mansoni | reverse complement strand
CAGTATGCACATATGCCAATTAGAGACTGATCAATTCTAGTCCTGAACATCAATGGGAAGATTCAAACAAACAATACTAAGTGAGTTTTACATTTTAAATCTGTTTATTAAAAAAAAGAATTTTTTTTCTATATTCGAGAAAATATTGTTATTATAAGCAAAACTCTTATAAATGATTGTTGTTCGAGTCCCAGAGTGAACATCAACTCTGAGGTGCAGGTACATCCAGCTGACGAGTCCCAAATAGGACGAAACGCGCGTCCTGATTTCCACTGCTAGCCATCTCTGCTTACCATGCTTGTGAATTAAGGCTATATCGAGGTAATACGCACAGTATACGCATATGCCAATTAGAGACTGACCAGTTGCAGCCCTAACACATCGATGGGAAGATTCAAATAAACAATACTAAGTGAATTTAATGATTGTCGTTGTTTTTAAAAAAAACAAATAAACAAACAAAATTTTACATAATCATTATTTTTCATCCATTTTAGTGGATTATTTCTGTTAAAGTATTCTTCTTATTATCTATTCAATGTACTAAATAAATAATTTTTTATTTGTTCTATATATTCAGATGAATAGATATGATAAAGAAAATAACAAAAATCAACCTTGTCTTCCGTATACTTTAATCAATCCATTCTAAATTAGTACCTTATTCAGTAATTGTGTTGTTTTGCTTTGAACTTACCTAATTATACTTTATATTATGTCAGGTAGGATCTTTACTCATCAGTGCTTTTTTATTTGTTCAACAGACTTTAATCTGTCTAGAACAGCTGTTGTCCTTTTGTATTTATTTTTTTGATAGTTTAGGAATATAAAGAAGATCTATCTTAAATTCAAATGTTATTCTCATTAGTTAACTGTCAATATTTGTTAGTATAGCTCACAACTGACAAAATTAGTAAAAAATTCTTGCAAATAGCCTTAGAATTCAACCATGTGTTAAAGTTTGAAATATATTCGGAAATGTGTTTGGTAATTCATTCTATGATGAACATTTCTCAAATGATCTTTCTTAACATACATCATAGAGAAGAATAACGACTTTCCTTAATTTCTTTATTATGTCATAGAAAGTCATTATGAAACGGTAAGGCATTCGTACCCTTCAATCATTAGCTTAATCACCAAAAACATTTATCACAATCATCTCGAAAAACAAAATCTTATGTTTATTTGTAGTTTCTAGTTGATTAACACCAAACTGGCTTCGGTCTCTAATTCAGATTCCTATGTATATCGACAATGACATAACTTAAAGTTTCTTGGAAATTATTTCTTCGTTTTATGTATTCTATATCTAACTCACGTTTTTCTTCTAGTTCTGATATAAATAGTTACAAAGTTATTGAATTTAACAAATTAGTTACTTATTTCATTATATTCTGAAACTGAAAAAATCTACTAAATAAGATTCTATACAAAGTTAAGTAATTTAGAAATAGATAAATTATTTTCATAGTTGAAAGTATGAGTCAATTGAAGCTAGACCACTAAGAAAAATCTGGAAGCATTGGATGGCTGTTCCGTCCTATTGTGCGACTCCTCAGCAGTGCATATCTACGATCTAGCCCCGCGAGATAGTCCACTGAGCTGGCACCCGATGGTGTTAATGTCTAACTTCAACCAATCCACGAAGTTGAGCAACCGTTCACCAATTGTCTTTAGTGAGTTCCTATCTCACAACAAACATGGCTGAACTTCACTGGTCACTGCTTCTCACTAGAACTGCAGGAAATATCTCTTAAAGTCAGTCACTAGGGAGCATATGATTATGATCAGAAGGGGCTTTGTGGAGATTTCAGTATCTCGCAGGGCGAGATCGTCGATGTGCACTGTTGAGGAGTCCCACAATATGACGAAATGGCCGTTCAGTCCTTCCAGGTTTTCCTTGGTGGTCTAGCTTCAATTGACTTATGCTTCCAACTATGAAAATACTGAAATATCCACAAAACCCCTTCAGATAAATTATTATCATTTTATTGTATATTATTATTTCTAACTTTTCTTCTAAAAAAAGTTTTTAACCCGCTTTAATTATAAGACTAACTGAAGAAACAAACCACGTGAAACTATTGGCAGATAAGGATTTCTTAGTTATAGACAACTACGCTACACAAGAAAAATTTGAATTATTCTGGTAATTAATTATTTTTTTTTGAAAAAAAATATATTTTCCTCAGTGAAGTCTCAAATTGAGACATTATTTATTTTTTGTCACAGATGTAAGTATATATATATATATATATATATGATGTCCAAATACATAATATTTTAGTCTATAAAATAATAAATTGAAGCCTGTTGAAATAATTTTGAATATTTGAATTTGAGAGGAGTTAATGTTCTAAATAGTTTCTGTTATTGATTCCATCCAAACAAGAAGGTTCAAAGTGTTCCTGTCCTATCATGTGCCAATTTGATTCTTATTTATACGAAGACAAGTTGAAACACATTGAACAGATAATTATCATGTTTAAGTTTACGAATATCTGTATAGTCGCTGATAAAAACATTAACCAAACACTTGAAAAATCTGTCATTTCAGAAATAGATAGAGTTGTACAAACAATCACTGTTGCTATAAGCCGACATCATACTCATACGCATTTATACTATCACGTAGTCTCTTGTTAGTTCAACTTCAATTATCATAGGGAAACGGTAGTATAACACCATCTACACAAAGTTTAGGAATAACTATTCACTACTGGTAGGTATGAAAAGTAAATGTGTATCTTAAGGCTTCTAATATTATGTTCTCCAAAGGAAAGGTATATGTGCGAACACTAATATCCCTGTTTCACGACACAACTATTCTGAGTCCTTTAGTATATACTAATAAAATGAAATACCAACCAAGAAAAACCTTCAAATTCGAAAAATACTCTAAAAAGTGTATATAAGGCTCCATAAGATGAATTTTGTGGATTCTCATAAGCTGTTTACAACCTATAAACAGTAGCAGAAATCGCTTATTTCTAGGATTGGTTTTACTTCAGCCTACAAATCCAGATACAGAAAACATGGAATCCATCATTTATGAGGGAGGAGGCTTCACTCATTTATGCTCTTGTTATATCCCCTGGTGAATAATGAATGATAACTTTTGAGGGCTATTTATGGACCAATGTAATATGTATATTTCCTATTGTATAATTGTTGTATCATTAGCTTTATTTTCACCTTTGACCTATTATCATACGATTCTTGAGTTATCATCAGTTTATTGATTACTTTCCCCCTAATTAACAGCCACATTTGGCCACTTATTGTACAAATGTTATTTTCTATTTTTTTGGTACGATGTGGTCTGTTTGGTTTGTATATAAACCCAGTATGCTTGTGAATAATGATTCATATTGTCGAGGCTGTTATTTGTGTTCTGGACTCAACTGGCTGGGCTAGGCAGAAAGCAGGGCCGATACGCACTCAAGACTGCTCGTACGATTTTATGTATCATTGATCCGATCAATAAATCCACTACTCTCTAATTGGACGTTCATATATTAATAGGGTACTGGCACTCAATCGTTATAACAAGTCTTTTTCTTGAAGATACAGCTTAGTCCACATCATTGCAAACAATACGTCTGTCTTGGTTTATAACTGCTCCATTTAGTGACACACCTACCATTCAACATCCACTCAACCATACAGCAGTCAGTTTCTTTGTAAGCTTATGTGTTTTGTACACTGCTGACCAAAGTCATTTATGCTTACAGAATTGATAGCTATTAAGATTTGTGTTCCCACAATACCTCTTCATTTTATTATGTTATCACCTCTGAATAGGCACTTTACTTCTCATATGGTTCATATTGTTAACACATTTGTCACAATATTCAATCAAAATAACTCATGGATCACGTCTTTTTAAATGATAATATTTCAAATATTATATCCATCTCGTATCGACCTGACCATATAAGTGGTATGCATTTAGCAATTAACTTTAGTTTATATTATTATTATTAATTAGCTTTCTTATCGACGTCGTAAACAATGAAATGTTGAGCAAAGAAAGACGTTAAATAGTGTTTAACAAAGGAATTGATATTTTTCATTGAATTCCGATTAAATTTTGCCGTTTATACTTTGATTAGTTCATACACAACATATATGTAACAAAAGGCATAAATGTCTGATACTATTCAATCAAATGTAGACAAGAGAATTACCTGATAAACAAAAATTTGCTTACTTCGAACAGACTGAGAATACATGTTTGACTATTACACCTAAATAGTCTTGTCAGTTATTTTTAAAGCTTGCTGGTGTCAACGCTCGGTATGACTTATCTCTAGTACCACGACTACGTAGTATGATAATAATGATAAGTTTTAAATTAGACAGAAAATTTCATGTTAGTAACCGTAAAACATTTTAGGCCAACTGTGAGGACTAGTTGATATGCTTCATTAAGTAGCGAATTTTGAGCGTTTGAGGATATTTTTACTTGATAAATGCTATCATTGTTTGAACAGTACCTATTTTTGTGACTACAACGACCATGAGACTGAGAGTCACGCGTTCGAATCACACAGGGTATATTTGTTCCTTAAAGATTCCAAATACCTCTGGATAATAAACATCGACTAACATAGAACATAGACGAGGAGTTTCCAGCCAACTGCCTCTAGCAAATCAATGTCAGGACTGTTCTAATTATTGAATTAAAATCACTATACTATAAATGTTCATAGTACTTATTCTTTAGAATTTTAAACCACTCAAATGTTAACAGATAAAATTTTTTCCACATTTCACATACGATTTATTAGTTATATGTTTTTACATTCATTTGTTCTGACCATCTGTTTACATCAATATCATTAATTATGTATGTTACTATGAGTTATTTGGTGTTGATGTAAATAACAGTTATAATATATCGTAAAAGCCGATAATTATACCGTATCTAATGTATATATCTTTTGTTAAAATAAATTTCGAAGTAATGACAAACTTAACATTTTTGCATGCATTTAAACAATTAATTAGTTTTGAAAAAGAGTAAGAATAAAGATTCTAGCAGAATAGCATGCATTCATTGCATTTCGTTTGGTTCTTGTCAGCTGCGTTACAACCAATGAAATTTAAAAATCATAATAACAAAGTGGGTTTAAATTACTTACCTTTTGTTTTTCAACTCTTTCTTGCATTTATTACATCATTGAGTCTTGTATTTCGACTGTCTTCAAGATAAGTATTCTTATTTTATTACCTGAGCTTGACTTATTTTATTCTTATCATTATCTACTCATCTGTTATCACATGTTTCTAGCTATTTGAACGCTTATCACAATCGATGCTATAAGATTTTATTTTACATGAGGTATATATTTACAATATTCAATCTATTGCCTCTTCCAGCCATATAGAATTGTGAAGCCTAGTGGACCCTTCTGGAGAAGAGTGCTACATCGAAGCACAGCACAACTACCGGGGTGGGATAGCTGTTTCTGCACTGCTTACGCAGAACCATTACATAACACAACCCATTTTTTTGTCTTTTTGTTTTTGTTTGGGCAGACTCATTTTTTACCACTCTTTTGAACCCTCAATAGTTATGCAATGACTCTATGTAGCATTTGTAATCGGACTCGGGTATTGGTAGAGTGGTTGATTAGGCCGATCTCCACCACCCGCGATTAACCACTCACGTTAGTTCATGGAAACAGTCCCATGATCCAGGAGGCTCGACAAGGACGTGTGAGTCGGATTTCGCCCCCCCCATTCAATCTATTAAATTTATTTACATCCTTGCTATATTATAACTAATGCGTCTTCAACATAACATTCAACTGAACTCTTTCATATCAGTAATTTAAAACCATTTTGTAATTATGATTTTTAAATTTCACAGGTTGTAACACAGCTGACGAGAACCAAACGAAATGAGATGAATACATGTTATTCTGCTAGAATCTTTTTCCTTACTCTTTTCAAAATAATAAAAGAAACTATATGTATAAAATTAATGAAGTCTTAACGATTTAACATAATAGAAATTTCAAATACTATGGTACATATATAAGAACTTTCGTCTAAATTAGAGCGAATAGTTTCACAGTAATTGAGCGCCAAGTTGATATAAGACATTAAATAGGAATAATATATCTTTGTAAAATCTCAGCGAATAAATTTGAAATAAATCCAACGTTTCGCCTGGCTTGTTCTTTGAAAAAGCTTGGACCAGATTGCAAGGTGAAACGTTGGATTTACTTCAAGTTCATTCGCTGAGATTTTACAAATATATTATTCCTATTTAATGACTATGGTATATATATATATATGATGTACTGATTTTCTCACCTGTTCACAGTATCTTAGGGAAAATAAACATCCATTCATTTGAATTTACCCCAACAACTAAATGTTTAATTTATTTATACTATACTTATTTACTTGAAATTGTTTTCCTTTATTACATTAGTCATATGATATAGCTAATTACTTTATTTTTTTTTATATTATAACTAATAATAAACAACATTGATAATAATGTAAAATGACATGCAATTAAAGTTGTTTTTAGATTACTAATATATAAGTTAGCATTATGATCTTACTATGACAGTGGGATTTTCTGAAGCATGAATATGACTTAGTTAATAATTATTATTTAGGGAAGAGGTTATTAGATGATTTTAAAAAAAATCATCCTTGAGTCTGTTGTGAATCAAATCACATGAAGTAATTATTCAATAGCCAATGTCATATTAAACATTAGTAAAAAAACTCTGAGTTAGTTTAGATCTATTTGACACATGTTATTATTATGAAAGTAATTAGTTATTATATAAAGCAATTTATGAAATGGGATAGAATTTTGATGTAATGCTCTATAAGCCAGTTGAGTTGATTGTAGAAATTTCATCGTTACTTAAACAAAAAAATGTCATCAGTATCCTGCAAATGTCATAGAATCATTCCATACTTGCAAAATCAATCCCTTCTCGTATGTAATGTTTTCTCTCGTTACAATTAGACAATGAGATTTATTGACCTTTAGAGTTTGCAATGATACATTGATTATATATCGACATGTTTACTGATTGAAGATTGATTTTAATCTTACACCTCCAAAATGTTCATGATATTCTGAGAATGTCTTCGATTCACAGTTATGTCATTTCACCAAATAAGTTCACTTATGCGATTTGCTGAATGGATCGATACTTTATAATTATCCGATAAAAAAGAGCTTCAAAACAGGAACTGAACAATTATAAAGTTATTTAAACTAATATCGTTTGGTCATTAATCAAAGTTAGTCTAGAATTGTCTACAAGAGTATGTTTCGAAAAAATATTTTTTGTATCTGTAGTTTCGAGGTAGATACCTTTGCTTAATCACTATCCGTTTAGTCTATATAAAGTAACTAATGAATATTACTGTTTTTGATATGAATAATGCAAAGAAAACAATCAAATAAAATTATTAAAATGCTACTTGTTGAATATCCTCTGCATAATTGTTTATTTATTTAAAAATTATGTACGTTTTTTGTCCAAAGGAGCTGTTTTATTAATCGTCATTCCTCCCCTTTCGACTAATGTCTGATTTGTCCTAATGATCGTTTTACAACTTTTCTGCTTATGGCATTTAGTTTGTTTTATGAATGACTATCTTCTGTTCCTTACAAATGACTTAGACATAGCAAAATTTATTTAGGACCATTTAATCTTCTTAATATATATATTACTCTAGTCCTATTTAAAGTCCTAATTCCTCATTATCGACTTTGTGAGTTACTCAAATATATGAAAGTCATCGTTTATTATTAAAATTTGCTGAAAATATATTCCTCAAATCATATGATCCGTATATCAAACACCCTACTAATTTCTACAATTTTCTAAAAAAAGAAAATAATTAAAAATTTTTTGTATTTTTTTTAAAATAATACTTTTCACTGAGCATTTTGTAGTGCTCATATGAAATAGGGAAAACAATTTTTTTAAAAATTTTTCATCATTGATTGATTTGCAACTTCTCATATTTATCAGACAATAACTTCAATCTTTTTCCCCTCAAAATAGGGATTATTGATAAATAGTTTACAATAGAATGATTTAGAACAATATTATATAAAAAAAATGTATTTTCGATATAAACACCATAAACCTATCCATACCTATGTGTTAGATTGATTTGATTGAAGCAAAAGAATTAAAAACGGAAATCAGCAAAGGTGTTTAAAACAATGGTCACATGATTTCACAAAGTTAATATTCATAAGCTCAATAGAAATAAAGTTTTCAAACTTCTTTCTTACAAAGCAACTATTGTAATATTCGAATGAAAGTAGATAGATTTATTGTTAAAGTTAAGTAGATACTGCTAAAATCTTTCTATTAACCAATGAATCAAATAGTTTATAAATTAACATTCATCAAAAAAAAAATTTGTGATGAGACAAATAGAGATGAAAACGGAAATAATATTACAAAACTCATATATATTTATATCTTTTCAACTGACTACATATTACGTAATATATTGCAACAACATAAAAATACATTCTGACAAGTCATATGTTAATACTAGTTAAGTAAGAGTAAAAATATGAATGACAAAATCACATGAGAATAAAAAATCTAAAGGGATTTAGAGAAACAACTTGCTTACTTGCGTCTATTACCCCTGATAAAGGAGCATAGGTCGCCCACCAGCATTTTCCATCGAAAAACAAAAGGAATACAAATTATGCTTTGATCCACTTATGTTGGTGGTTGAGTTAGGAAGAGGAATTTTCTAAACAACCTTTAACGAAAAGGGTTAACTTACAGAAATGGATTCTCATAGCTTCAGAGGTATCCAAAGGACGAACAAGTAAACTATGATGTATAATTATTCTCGCTAACTTTCCTTTTCTCCAAAAAAAAGGTTGATTAAGTTAAAAGATACGATGTTTTACTATCTAAATAAACAAACAGAGATATATTAGCTCAGTTATTTTTGCTCAAAAACATGTAATGTCGATAAAGAAAAAAATATTTAATGACTATGCTTTCTATTCACCTTAGGTTTATATGTATTTACCAACTAGAAAAGATAATCCAATAATTATACCAACCTTGATTATTATATTTTAGTTCCACAAATGAATGCTAAGATAATTCTATTTCGTTGAAATCATGAACTATTACTAGCTTCGGAAGGAAATTTCCGGAGTTCTAGTCAGAAGCTATGACCAGTGAAGATAAACCGTGTCGTGTGTGAGACAGTTACCTACTGAAAACAATAGAAGTTGGTCACGCAATATCGTGTGCTGATTGAAGATAGACATTACACCGTTGAATGCCGGGCCAGTGGTTTAGAGCTTAAGCATTCAGGCGAGATCGAAGGTTACAGGTCTGATTCTCGCGTTCAGGATCTTAGATGCACACTACTGAAGTATCTCATACAAGGACGAAAAGGACGTCCAGTTACTCCTGGTTTTCAGTGGTCATCTAACCCAGATCGGTTCATAAGTTCAAAATATTTAATAATCACATTTGACCTCTAAATTCTGGTATTTGGATAAAAAAATACTCGTTTATAATTTGTACATGTTTTCGTATTTTAAAGTCATTAAAGTTGACTAATCCCGGTTTTTATTCGGAGCTCATGGTTACATAAAAAAGTAGTTTAGTTTTTTTACGTACGATAAAATGTCGATAATGTTTGACTGTTAATAATCTATTAAAACTGGAGAATAGTAGACATTTGTTTTGTCCTACTTCTGGTCTGAATCTTGCGTCTTAATGTTTCATTTATTGTTACCAAGACTATGTGGTTTATCTACTTAAACCATTTTAGATACTTTGACTACATAAACATTTTTTAGCAGCTTTTATGAATTCGTAGAGAGACTGGACAATCATAGAATAAATCGAGTTTATTATATTTCATGGCCTTAATTTCAACACGAGAATCTGAAGTCATAGTTTAGGAAGAAAAACAGAAAACTATTTACACTGAATTTAAACATCTGAAGCTAACAGCATATGTTAGTATAGATCACATAATCCCTGTTCCCAATCTAAACTAGATCAACGTATGGAGTAGTTAATCACAGATTTCTTGAGTCCTAGTTCTAATTCTTAGCAGTTTTTTCAACCATGTTAGATAGTTGCTTGCCAAAGATAATAGAGTATGGTTACTAGATGGACAAATAAATGATTGGATTCAACCTCAGTGGTCTAAAATTCAATCGTTCGTCTTGAGACATGAGTATCCTATTATTTATCTTTGGTGGTGAGTTTGTGGGTGAGTGCAACTTAGAAGTGCTGTACTAAGAGGAAAAATCCCTTTAATCCTTCCTGGTTTTCCATAATGAAATCTCGATAGCACATTTCTACAATAATTTTATATCCATACCAGTTTATTCGGAACTATTTTGGATGAGGAAACACATATCTGCCCTCTGATGGATGTGTACCAGAATAATTAGGAAAAGGAATAACTAAATCTATTAATAGTGCTATTCTTTCCCTCTTAATTGACTTTGGACATAACATTAAGTTTGAATATCCCTTCTCAATTATGTATCAGGTCCCGAGTAATCTACCGAAAAGTGTAAAATTACGCTCAGTATATAAAGCTGAAACAAATGGTACCCGTTCAAATAAAACCAATTTATGTATACCAAAGATATACCTACAACCTCTGTGTTTACCTTGGCCCATATTAGGGTTGTTTCATTTCTTGTTCTGTTAACATTTAGTATGGTTTACACTTTCTTCCAAGATATCTGTCTTATTATTTAGTGGTCATTTTTCTTACTTTACATGAAATTCTTATTAAAAATTATTCTTATGTCATTAATGCTATTTTTATGACGTTGAAAACATTAAAACATTCCCTATTTTTCATTAACCTGTTTTTACATTCGATCTAAACTTATTGATTAGAAGTCATCACCTTAATTAAGGTATATAATTTCTCTTACCCTTTACGTATGATATCTTCCTAACCTTAACAATGATATTATTTCGCTTTGTTAGTAATTTGTGAGAATGACGACAGTCGATGTGAAGGTTTTATATAAAAATGAATTAATTCATTTTTAACACTATCTATTGTAACATAATACTAATATCAGTATGGGGTGGTAGAGATCATAAATTTTTTTATTAAGATCATGAATCGATGTTGGACCGCCATTGAAAACCTGAAAGCACTGGACGGCCGTTCCGTTCTATTATGGGACGCCTCAGCAATGCGCATCCACGAGATTCGAACCCAGGACCTACCGGTCTCGCGCCAGAGCACTTAACCGATAGACCACTGAGCCATGGTGGTCTAGCTTCAATTGACTCATGATTTCAACTATGAGAATGCCTTTATATTTAAATGTTTCTGTTTTCTGATTCAAAACATTTTGTCACCTATTCAAGTTAATATTTATTGACCTTAAGTTACTCTGAATAGCTCCAGTACTTGTTTTTTTTCTTTTTCTGTTTTTAAAAGACCCAAAGTTTCTTGTTAGATAATATTATTTTAAAAAAGAACAACATCTTGTAGACATTTTTCTAAATAATGAACATGTTAGATATCTATTCAACATTTCCTGTTTCATAGCATCTTATAACTTTATACATGATATTTTCTTATCTTTCAGATATTTAAACTTCCTTTTGTATAAACAAGAACTTAGATAGTGGTTCGGATATAATGAATGTTGGATTATGCATATTTGCATAATATATATATCTATATAAATTTTCCGAAAATATTTTTCCTCATTTTGAAACTTATCATGTGTTCCAGCAGAATCTTGTCCAAAACACAAACGATTGTATATAGAAGATAGAACTTTTATCATTCACGAATCTTAGTTATTCAGTTTTTATAGTAGTTTGGCTATATTTCTGACATCAGTAACCAATAATTTATTGTTCTATTTAAAAATGGATCATATATGAACATATTTTTTGCTTTGCAATTTATACATAATTAAAATCATTGACCAAACTTTTTTTCTGTCGCACTGCTGAGGAGTCCTACAATAGGACGAAACGGCCATCCAGTGCTTCCGGGTTTTCCTTGGTGGTCTAGCTTCAATTGACTCATGCTTTCAACTATGAAAATACTAAATCTCCACAAAACCCCTTCTGATTGAAAAAAATAGTTAACAATATCCGATGGGAAGATCCAAACAAACAATACTAAGTGAATATCCGATATTTGTTTTATTTTTTTCAGCATTCAAGAATTGATCCTAATCTTTGTATGAAAGTTGAAAATAATAGTAATATAGAATGTAATCCACGTTATTGTAAAATTCTTATTACAGTTTTAAAGAAGTAGTGGTGAGACTATAATTTATGGACGACCTACTTACTAGGGCTAAATAAGGTTTATAAACACTTTGAAAGATTGGGATTATGATTCACAGTTGATAGTTAGGGTTAGGTATTAGATTTATGGTTTTTCATCATGAATTGACATCAGCGATAATGCCAAGACGCTATTTAGACAAGTGGGTGAGTGAATTTCTCTCCGAAATCCAAGACCTGTTATCTTAAATGTGATTGGCTTGTTCATACTTTATAGTGTCACCGAAGTAACTTGTTCATGTAAAAGATTATATAATATGGTAAAACCAAAGAGTCAAACATTATTCATAAAATCTAATTTATTTAAGTTGAGTGAAAACAACCATTAATTGAATCACTGACAAATCAACAGTGACCATGAACACAATAAATAACTTAGTGCATTTCCAAGATATTTTCAAATTGCTTACATCTAAGAAAGCATAAATAGTTAGGGCTATAACTTTAGCTTAGCAGATCTATTGCAGACACACATTTAATAGACAAATAGAAATATGTTAAAGGAATGAAATACTCGAGGAATTTACAGTGATCACATCAAGTTTCTTTTTTTTGAGGGGGGGGGGAACAAATAAGTAAACGAATAAATAAACCTGACTATAAAACACAAAAAACATCTGAAATAAACACAATAATGTTCCAAAAACTAACTGCAAAGTCTAGACATAACGTCGAAGTGACAGCAGGTCCACTAACTTTCACAGACTATACAAAATCTTATTTCAAATTGTAGTATTATAGCAATTTTCTTGGTAAATCGTTAAAAAATCACATAGGAATGAGCGTAGTTCGTCTTTTCTTTTTCTACTCAAAATCATTACCTAATACCAGAAGTTATATATCTTAATAATTATACTAGTTCCTTCTTTGTTGTCTAAAATTATTTCCTTTACTTATATATTCACTGAAGTTTTATGTGAAATATTCATTATCAACTGAATCTTTGTGGACATGACAATATTTCTTCTGATCGTACTTATGATATCATCTTTGTTTGGACTTGAATTAACTTTATAACTGTCTATTATTATATTTCCCTGTTAATATTTTTTGAAAAAAATGAAACCATACAGAATATTAATATATTCTTCTCATTGTTAATTAAAGATACATGTTCATACCAATACCCGAATATGACAGCAATGATTATGGCGCTGATACATCACCAACAAAAAAAACCACTGTTCAGTTCAACTATTGTTCATCAGAGTGTAAAATGAAAAACTTAAATACACAAATCAACTACTTAAGTAATCAACTATGATAAAAAAATATACGAATATAAAAAAACTTTAAGTGGTTTTTGAATTCAGTTGAAGTAACTCATAAAAGAAATGCGTCGTTAGAAGAGTAAACGTTCCAAAATCCCCATTAGACTAAATTTTAATGCAATAAATCCAAAAGAAAACAACTTTTGTTCAATAATGCACGAATCATTTTTACAATTGATTCTGATTTATATCATTAACTGACAAATATGGTTGATTATTTGATAAAATCACCTTTTAAACTAAATATTACTACTTATCAAAGTATTTTGACCATACATACCATACATTGACTTAGTACTGTTTGCTTGTATCTTCCCATTGTTGGTTAAGACTGCAATTGATCAGTCTCCTGTTGACATAAGTGCATCTTATGCGGATTGCTTCAATAATGTCTTAAGTCACAAGCTTCATAAGCAAAGATAGATGGTGGCTAGCAGTGGAATTCTGAACCATACATTAATTAAATTCATCAAATGATATACGTTTTATTAACAAAAATAATTTGAATAGTTGAGATCATGAGTCAATTGGAGCTAGACCACCATGGGGAGCCTGGGAGCACTGGGTGGCCGTTTCGTCCTATTATGGGATTCCTCAGCAGTACTCATCCACGATCCCACCTCGCGAGATTCGAACCCAGAACCTCTAGACCACTGAGCCGGCCGGCATTCAACTGTGTCAATGTCTAACTTCAAATAATTTGGTTAGATCAACTTTTAATTTGGCAAGTATCATTAATATAACCAAAAAATAAATAAATAAATTAGATTGGTTCACAATTAAAATGGTTATCAATTGATGATAAAACGTCTGTCAATATTTCTTATCAAAGTAATAATATACAGTAGGAAAATAATTTACCGCTTAATCAAATAGTTAATAGAAATAAATATAATTCACTTCCAATACATTATTTTCTTTCCCCAGTTACAACAAATAAGAAGTCACATAGTTTCTAGTTGAAAGTCTAATTACTATTGAGTATTTCATATAAGAAAACATAAAAAGTAGGCCCAAATTATATCTCACTGCGTTTACATTTCAAAAGGCGAAAATATATAAAAGGCAGTTAATGAAGGGTTTCTTTATTCGCTATTATATATCTTAAAATAGATTAATTACAAGTTATCTTATAATGAACTTTAATTAGATATTAGAAACATGTGAAGGGTAATTTTATCCAAATGGTTTCGTATATATATATATATATACTACGTGAACGATCGAACCCGCAACGTCGCAAGAGAGAAGACAGAAGACTAGTAAGCCGGAATTTTATTCCCCAAAACAGTGTCAAATGTAGTACAGAAATCTCATGTATTTATAGTTTTTGGCTGAATGTAATTCATCATTTCGGACAGCCAATAGGCACATAGGGGGTCATTCTTATCCATCCAATAGGGAAGCTACACGCCGACATTCTAGAATATTCCCCTAGCAGTGATTGGATGGAATGTCTTCTGCTCCTTCTGGCCTTCTTGAGGCTTCCTAGAGTTTACCGACGAGCCATCCTTACAGTTTTATGATAGAATTTTCAGTGATACGAGTAGAGTTAGTGTGGTGTGTGTTACTTATACCCACATAAGTAGTATATGATGATGGTCAGGCATAGAATGTATTTTGGCAGAAGATCGATAAGGAAAGAACCGGAACGAAGCGTAATCGGTATGAAAATGCATGAACAATGAAATCAGAGAAGATGAACTGATATTTGCAGAAGGAATGTTCAAGATTGAGACAATTGATTGATAGTTCGCAAATTAACGGTTTACGGTATAGTTATCAGATTTTAGTGAGATAGTTTGTAGTTTGTGTTTAAATACATTCGATTGTCCCTACTCGTCATTTTGTTTACTACATTAGAACTGGAATTTCGCATAAATACCTTATCATACTTTACAAGATTTCATTATTCTGCTACATTTTGTAGATATTCCATTGATTTATGTGATCAGTTCGTTTGGATTTTATAGAATTATGTATACACTAATTATTTTTGTGCAACATATTGTCGATTAAGGAGAAATAAATTCAGTGCTCATAGTCTATGTACGTTAAGGTCAGGTATATTAGTCTTAAAAAAAATTGTAGATTAGCACATAAAGTTCATACATACAAGCCTATTATGTACTGACTAATTTTATATTTAAGTTTTAACACATTATTTGTTATAAATAGACTTGTGAGAATTCAAAAGCCAGCCAAAAGGCAGAATGTTTAAATGTCAGACAATGAAATTACTCCAAAAAATATTATGTAACTTTATAATTCATTTTAAACAATACAATACCATAGATTCACTTCTTAAAGTATTTAATTTTGAGAAAAAGAGAAATGTTTTTGTAAAAAAAGGTGGTTAAAAAGAAAAAGCAGCAACTGAAAACACAAAAGAAAACAAGACAAGTTATACCATAATTACTGATAGTTGAATAAAATAAATATTTCCAAGTCAAATTTACACCGAAAATATTATTTCAATAGTTGAGATAATGAATCAATTGAAGCCAGACCACTATGGAAAAACTGGAAGCACTGAAAGGCCGTTTCGTCCTATTGTGGGACTCCTCAGCAGTGAGCATCCGCGATCCCGCCTCAAGAGATCCAAACACAGGACCTATCAGTTTCGCGCGCCACTGCTTAACTTCTAGACTACTAAGCCGGAATCCGACAATGTTAATGTCCGACTTTAACCGATCCACAAAATTGAGCGACACATCTACAAATGTCTTCAGTGAGTTACAATCTCATAACAGACCTGGTTGAACTCCACTGGTCACTGCTTCTCACTAGAACTCCAGGAGATACCTCTTGAAGCCAGTCACTAGTCAGCATATGTTGATTAATATCAGAAGAGGTTTTGTACCCATCCAGTGTTTCCAGGTTTTCCCTGATGGTCTAGCTTCACAAGAGGGTTTTGTGGAGATTTTAGTAATTTTATAGTTAAGATCATGAGTCAGTTGAAGCTAGACCACCATCGAAAACCTGGAAGTACTGGACGGCCGTTTCGTCCTATCATGGGACTCCTCAGCAGTGCGCATCCACGATCCCGCACCCGCGAGATTCAAACCCAGGACCTACCAATCTCGAGCCAGAGCCCTTAACCGATAGACCACTGAGCCGGCATCCAACAGTGTTAATGTCTAACCTCAACCAATCCACGAAATTGCGCGACCAACTTCCATTGTACCGAGGTAGATACCTGTCTCTACCTGACATGGATTAGCTCCACTGGCCACGACTTCTCACTAGATCTCCAGGAATTACCTCATGGAGCCAGTCACTAGCTTCAATTGATTTATGATCTCAACTACTAAAAAAAATGCTAAATTCACTTTATTTTGTAAATAATTAACATATTAACAAATAACCTTTTGAATATAATCCTTAATTACTCTTTCAACTATCAAAATAGAATATCAAAATGGATTGAGAACTTAAAGTTAATTGAAAGAAGAAAAAAAAAGAAAAAAGAAGAAGAAGAAGTAACACTTCTATTGTACAAGGTTCAAGCAAGTGATAAAGATTGTTTTTTTCTTGTTTAATATTTGCAATAAAACATTTTGATTTTTCTAATAATGAACAATTAAGTTTTTTTTTAAATAAATTTTCGGCTAATTTTTTTTGTATTTTTCTATGATTTGATTAACATTGAGGTTAAATGACCACCTAAGGTTTTTAAAATACTTGAGAATGGTTATCATTCTCTTGATTAATTATATTTTAGAAATTTCTTCGAATTTCTTAAGTCAACCAATCGTCTACTCTCTGTTGACAAATAAATCTTAGCTAGAATCTATGATTGCAGGTAAACCATAGTATAGTAGTAAACGAGAACACAGGTTGGGACAATCGAATATATTTGAACACAAAATTAAACTATATCTTAGTAAAATCTGAGAGTCATACAGTAAATACTTCATTTGCAAAATGTCAATCAATTGTCTGAAACTTCGCTGTTCCTTCATTTCCACAGCAATCATTCTTTGTTCACTTTCACTTTTCTTTGATTTTCCTAACTTTCTGACGCCAGACATTTCACATTCATAGACCATACATACTACTTATATCTGTCGACATCAGTAGCACACAGTACAGTATTATATCATTTAGTAACTTTCTTTTCGTAAAAGGTTTGGTATTTAAATTAATTAACTTCTGTATAATTATTCATATTTCCGTTTCCGCTAGTGTTTATAGGTAGGTATTGTTAAGAAAATAATTAATCTAAGATAGATTTTGTATATTAGGTGTCAAATGTACCTGTACATGAAACTTTGTAATATCTGTACAAGTTTAATTCTCGTTTCATTTCATAATAATTTTATTACAGAGTTATATTTATTTATTTGAATGCCCCTTACGAACAGTCTAAACAAGTATATAGTATCGTGCAATCGCGTATTCGTAAAGGGAGACTGTTAATCCATCGAAGCATATATATATTTCTCAGGCTAATCCCAAGGAAAGAAGTCTATTAATAAAGATCTCATTTGGTTATTCATGAATCAAAGTGGTTCGTTATGTAAATATTTTTTCAAGTGAATGAGAAATCACTTGTGTACTATAGAACTCTGAATTCTTTTATATGAATGAAAAGCTGTAAACCCCAGAGTCCACATTGTGTTGATGATAATAAGAAACGTTCAGTATCCATAGGAATAACGGAAGTATTGAACAATATGGGACTTAACAATTATGTAATTCCTCAATCATATTATCTAGAAAATTAGTGTTTGTCAATCCTAATATGACCTCAAAAGTTAATGATGAATTCCATTTCCAATTTGAAACACAACATTGTGTACACTTTACGTTTATTTGTCAGAAATTATATTGAATTGAAGGTTTAGAAAATACAAAATGGGAACATTTCGCACATCGGGCCGACGAATTGTATTCGAATATCATGAATAACAGTTTACTTATTTAATCCGAACCTCTGTCCACTTTTACGACGGAATATGTAATCTTAAAAACACAACGCCTCACATCTCTAGAATAAGCTATATATGTTTTTTGAAACATTCTAATGACATTCAATTCAGTAGTTTCCAGAAAGCTAACCGATGAGAACAATATTAAGTCGTCAGAAAACATCATTCAAACATAGTATTTCTAAGCATTCTCTTTAGAAGGACCATTTTTAGTCAGTTTTACCTAAAACAAATCCAGTGTACAAATGTAGGATCTTGTTTAAATGTAAAAATGTTTTTGGCAACAATATTCCTATTTTCATTATGTGGTTATAAACCTTGTACAATCTCGTCGAAATCATGAACTGTTCAAAGTTAGACAACAACTGAAGGCCTGAAAGCACTAGACAGCCGTTTCGTCTAGGAATGGGTCTCCTTGGCAACACGCATCCACGACTTTTCATCCGAGAACCCATTCTAGGACGAAACGGCCGTTCAGTGCTTCCAGGCTTTTGATTATATTAAAGAGAGCAAGAACGAAGATTGGTGCAGAATAATATGAATTCATTTTATTTCGTTAGGTTCCCATCTGCTGCTTACAACCTAAAATATTTGAAAATCAACTTTATTACAGATATTGACATACTTATACATACGAGGATGAATAAAGACGAATAAATGTATCATAATGTAGTGTAGATTCCTATAGAGCTAATAAAGTCACAAAAAAGTTTGTTTCGGATGAATAAAGTTTAGAAGGGAAAGTTCCAGAACATTGAAATAGTGATTAGAACTTATGGAGTTAAGGAACATTAGATGATTGTGTAATGAGGGAACTGAAAGTTAGACTAATGGTAATAAAGAAAGATATGAATTAAGATCAGTCAGCTATGAATCGAAGAAAAAATAACAATGACCTAAATAAAACTTCAGAAAGAGTTGAAATAATGAAGGATGTAATAAATAAAAAAGGGGTTTAATGTTATCAGGGCAAAGAAAGATTTATTACCGCCTCTTTTTATGCACATAGATCTGGTTTTAAAGGTTTGATTGTTATCGCTTCGGTAAATTTCTATAGGTTGGAGTTTGATTGTTTGTTAATCACCTTGACGAGCTTCAGAGTATCGACTTCATGTCCTGTGCCAAGGAGATGTCTTGCGACGATACTGCTGAATGCTTTTAATCCATTTAAATTTAAAATTTTCGGAATTTCTTCTTTGAATCGAAGGTAGACTCCTTTCTGTCCTAATAATGTAACTGCTTTGACAGATACATGTAAATTTGTAAACACAGTTGATGGTAAGATGGAAAGGATACCTATCGACCTTCGATTGTGTTATTTTGGACATGATAATTAGTTTAGCTGCAGGATTAGTTCTTGTTAATGCAGTATTTAGTCTCATATTAATTGACCCTATGACATCACCACCTTTGAATTTAATTTGGATAAAAATGGGTTTTTTATTTGCTGTAGTCTCTTTGGGTTTCTTATCTTCACGCTTTCCATATTTCTCAATAAATTTCAGTGGGCACCCGTTATTCTTTAAACAATTTTTAACATTCATTACTCCCTCTTCTAATGTATCAATAGTACATATTCTTTCTGTTCTGTGAAACAGTGTTTTAACAAGTGCTTTTTTGTAATGAATTGGACAAAAGCTATTGGAATTTAAATAAACCCTATTCTATGTGTCTTTCTTATAAACTTAACGTTGAATTGTGCCATCCTTCCTTCGTCGTATAACTTTAGTCGATTCGTAATTTGGATGAATATGTACGTTGTTTGATATTACCCGTCAGTTTTAATATCTTAACTACAGATATTTAGAAATGTTTTCAGTAAACCATTGTTGAGCAAATGATGGATATTAACTGAATGGGGATTTGTGGAGATTGTAGTAATATTAACAGTTGAATTTATGAGTCAATCTAAGCCAGGCTGCCATCGAAAACTTGGAAATACTGGACTGTTTTCAATGGTTGTTTAGCTTAGATAAACTCATGAATTCAACTGATAAAATAATGGATATATTGTGAAACGCAATTTTTTCAGATTACATAAAGTCAGAATAGCTTTTTTATTGCACTAATAAATGTCAACACATAAATCATATTTAAATGCGATCTTTGCGATTTCTCACTGATAACTCTCGGGTAATTAATATTCATTCAACTAAAATAAAATAGAGATGTGTTTAGTGAGTTGTAGTTCGACTTAGTTCCGACTAAATTACTTATCATACATAAATTTTAGATAGACATTGTTTGTTTTTTTCTTCATTTTCTTGACTATATCGTATAACACTGTTCGATAGACCAAACAGACCATACATTTAGTCAATAATAAACATTAGTGGATATGCTGATCTATAATGATTGACCAACACTTATTAGTTACTCAGTGCCATGTTCTACTTAAAAAAAGATTGTTTTCGCAGAAATTTAAATGTTCCATTCAGCCTACAAAGTACCCATCTAAGTTACAAGTCTTCTTCATCATACACGAATAGAAAACAAGTTTCAATATATATATATATATATATTTATATATATATTTCGTTATTTCTACTCTGTTTATAATAGAAATCATTGAAGAGTAAAAATAAAAACTGACTTTGTTATATGCATAATTATGTTCATAATAAAAATACAATCATGTTTGGGTTCTTTTTTTATTTACATACATCATTATTGATTCATCATAAATACACATTGGCAGCATGTTGAAATCAAGATTTACAACAAAGTAATTTTTTGAAGGCTTTTCTAAATTCAACATTGAATATTGTATAAATAATTGGATTAAGAACTGAATTCACATAACCAAGCCATACACAAATGCTTGTTATGCAATCAGGCATATGACATAATTGAGATTGTTGTAATAATTGATATTTGAAACAGAATGCTTGTATAATATTGTTTGTAAAGAATGGCATCCAACAGAATAAAAATACACCTAAAAGTTAGAAAATAAAACAAACAAATAGGAATAATTAATTTGTTTAAATAATATCATATATATATATATATATATATATATATATATATATATATATATATTATGAAAGGATTATAGCTCATAAATGTCACTGAAATTGACTCGGCCATCTATAAACTTAGTTACTACATGACTACGAAGAATGACAGTGTAGCACTTGTTGGTGTTCAATTTTCATCTATTTTGTATCAGTTTACGATGAATCCTACTGCCGTTATTGTAGCATAAGTTACTTCAAATAATTTGCTGCACTCAAAGTAAAATGTTTGTTTACAAGTTGCTTTTTTGTATGCGGTCAGACTGTCAATTGATAGTTTCGTCCCACTGTGGGACTCCTCATGTTACTTGTTTGACAATACTACTATTGGTAGTTTTTTGTCCGTAAAGTTATATTCTGCTAAATTTATTTCATTGTAGCCTTAAAAAAATTTGAAATAAAATAGGAGCTTCAGATGCTTCGAGCGGCAATAGGCCTCATCATATACAAGGGAAGTAGAAAGATCTTGAAATACGACACAGAGAGCACCAACCTAATCACAGATGACGGAGAAATACTGGAACAGTTTGAGACGTTTACGTACTTGAGCAGGATCATTAGTAAACAAGGAGGATCTGATGCGATCGTGAGTACACGTGTTGGTGAAGCAACGACAGAATTTCTATATTTTGAGAACATACGGTACTCAAAACAGCTACAAGCCATCATCAATGTCAGATTTCTCAATACAAACGTCAAGACAATTCTATTGTACTGAGCTGACACTTGGAGAACTACTACAACCATCATAAAAAATGTGCATGTAATTATAAACAGTTGTTTGTGTGAGATACTCAATGTCTGTTAGTTGGATATTATCAACAACACTATACTGTGGGAGAGAACAAATCAGCTGTGGGATGACGAGAAAATTGGGAAAAGACATTAGAGTCGAATAGGGCAAACATTGTGGAAATCACTTGACTGAGTCACAAGTCAAGCCCTAACTCGTAGTCGTGAATGTCAAAGGAAAACAGACAAATCAAAGAACATATAGTGTCAATAATTGTGGTAAGATATGATAAGAATGAATAGCAGTTGGGAATGAGCGGAAAGGAGATCCCCGGACAGAGTTTGTTGGCAAATCTTGGTGGGCAACCTATGATCTTCCACGTGGAGGGGTTAACAGGCATAAGTGAGTATTGCTTCTGACGCTCAGGTTAGCAAATAGTCAAAATTGGAAGTGAAATATGTAGAAAGCCTTTTGACATACTGTGAACACCAATCTTGTCATCATATTACTTACTTACGCATATTACCCCTCGTGAAGGGGCATAGGATGCCCACTAGCATTCTCCATCCAACTCTGTCCTTGACAATCTTCTCCAATTGGTTCCAGTTGCTACACACCCTTTTCATGTCTGCTTCCGATCCTCGACGTCATATGTTCTTTGGCCTCCCACTTCTGCGTTTCCCTTCAGGATTCCAAGTAAGCTCCTGCCTCGTGATGCAGTTTGATGATTTCCTCAATGTTTGTCCTACCCACTTCCATAGATTTTTTCCTAATTTCCTCCTCGGATGGAAGTCGGTTTTTTCTCTTCCACAGTAGATTGTTGCTGATGGTATCCGGTCAACAGACATTGAGCATCCTGTGTAGACAACTTTTCATAAATACTTGCAGGTTTTTGATGATCTTTGTCGAAGTTCTCGAAGTTTCATCGGCATACAGTAGAACTGTGCTGACGTTCGTATTGAAGATTGTGATTTTGATGTTGACATGAATACAATTGTTTTGAGTTCCGTATGTTTTTCTGCCGTAGGAATACCGCTCTTGCTTAACTTAGCGTCTGTATCTGATCCTCCTTGTTCATCGATTTTGCTGTCTGAGTAGTTATATGAATGATTCCACCTCTTCCAGAGTTTCCCCATCGAGTGTGGTTGGGTTGATGATTTCTATGTTGCTTTTGAGGATGCTGTTTTTCCTCTTGTGTATGTTGAGGTCTACTGATGCCAAGGCTCCTGTCGCACTGGCTGTCTTCATCTGCATTTGTTGTTGTATATGAAGAGCTGAGTCATCTGCGAAGTCTAAATCGTCTTGTTGATTTCGAGCTATCCATTGTATTTATATTATTGATTGTTAATATATAAATAAAAGGTTTAAAGTACTAATTACCACTTATTTCATGTCACGTTCTCTAAATTTTCACTTATATACGCTAAGTTTATTAGATTTAATTTTAAAAATTCATCATCAAATACATACAATCACCAATAAACAGCTTTATCTTCAGTAATGATCAATAATATATTTTCATAGTTGAAATCATGAGTCAATTGAAGCTAGACCACCATCGAAAACCTGTAAGCACTGGACGGCCGTTTCGTCCTATTATGGGACTCCTCAGCAGTGCGCATCCACGATATACTTGTCAATAACAATAAACTACTAAGTTTAGTAACAACATCATAGAGGAAAATAATATTCTAGTGAAAAACACCTTAAATATAGTTGCTAAGACCTTAAATATATATCAAAAAAATAAAATAGATATGTCCACAAAGAGGGTGGTGAAAGAAAAATAAGTCAGTTAAGTGTAAATGTTAAATAGAAAAACGTTAACATTTCACTTCTGATTGACTTACATGGCTCTTTTGTCTTCACTGATTAGATATTATTTTAGTTTATGTTGCTACACAATGCCTTATGAAAGTTACTAAATTTCTTTTCTAGGGTGTATGACATTCTGAATAAATATTTAACAGTCTAATAAGAGAATTTTCAGTATCTTTTAACAGGAATAACATTTCTTTCACATATTTTTGTTACCATGCTAAGTACATTATTATTTTTAAAAACCACTATTGATTTTTTTTTGTGAAAAAACAGATTGAAAATAAATTCTCAGAAAATAAGTCATCTTGCTGAATTGGTCTTTCCTGTTTTGATATTTCAATGTTTCTGTCCCATGTATTTAATCTGACAATTATACAGCCTAGATTTATGTTAAAGTATGAATAAGAGTGATAGGATTCATATTGCAGTCAAGTTTAAACAACATGCATTCTTTGTTATCAATAGGGTAAGCAAATTGATATCGTGATAGAAAGTCAGATGATTTATGAAGTAGTAATAAAATTTAAATAGTTTATCATTTTCACAACAAGATATGTATAAAAAAGATAATGATATTGATCATGTGAAAATGACGAAGTTCATAAATTAGAAGGGGTTTTGTGGAGATTTTAGTATTTTCATAGTTGAAAGCGTGAGTCAATTAAAGCTAGACCACCAAAGAAAACCAGGAAGCACTGGACGGCCGTTTCATCCTATTATGGGACTCCTCAGCAGTGCGCATCCACGATCCCGCACTCGCGAGATTCGAACCCAGGACCTACCAGTCTCGAGAGGTTGCTCAACGGTTGCTCAACTTCGTGGATCAGTTGAAGTTAGACATTAACACCGTTGGATGCCGGCTCAATGGTCTATCGGTTAAGGGCTCTGGCGCGAGAGTGGTAGGTCCTGGGTTTGAATCTCGCGAGTGCGGGATCGTGGATGTGCACTGCTGAGGAGTCCCATGATAGGACGAAACGGCCGTCCAGTACTTCCAGGTTATCGATGGTGGTCTAGCTTCAATTGACTCACGCTTTCAACTATGAAAAGAAGTTCATAAAGATTGTGGATGAATAAAGTTTGAATATCAAAGAGGATCATGATCATCAAACTAGTCTCGTTTAAATAATGAGCTAATTTTCACAAACACACATCGAAATTGATATCATTGAGAGCCTCACACCAGCACAACATACATATTTATTGTTCAATTAACTTATAATTACGTTTATTATATTTGAATCTGTTAAATGATGTTTACCTCTAAAGTGTGACGGACTCTCGAATCTCTTACGATCAACTTCCTTGAGAAATAATAATGAACTTTCCCCGTTTTTTCTTAATATCTTTTAACACAAATATAAGAAATAATATAATTACAGATGGAAAAAACCATAGTGAACCTTACGTGTATAATAAAATGAATATTTCGATAATGTAATAAGAAGACGAAGACTATCAGAACTATGTGATATATTAGCGCAATTCATTTCGAACAATCTGATCACATTTATATATAAAAATAAAAGGTCGACTGAACTGGAAATGGGGGGGGTAAGAACCGACAAGGATAATGATAATAAAATAATGTGAAAACAATTTGAAACCTAATCACTCTGGATAATAAACTAATATTACCAGGGTAGGTTTAAAGAGAGAATAAACTGTTTTTGAATATGCAAAGGGGGTTTGAATTTTCGTATAGCTAAGGCTTCAATAAACCTTAGTTTATGCCCTTTTACACTTTTATACAACACCACAGAAGCCGAGTTTACATCAATCTTATGGCCTGTTTCGACTATATGTTTGGCAATAGAGGATGATTGATGTTTTTCCTCTACTCTTATTGGGTCATTTGACTCTGTTTGTTTTGCAACCATTTTAGTACATGATCACCTACCCTAAGTTTCAGATTACGATTGCTCCCCCCCCTATGTATGTGTGACCACACACACATTTAAATTGGTAAACGCAGTGGGATGTGACACAATTGTTTTCATGTCGTCTAGATTTTGAATGAAGCATGGACCTCGTTCTTTCTTTGATAATGAACTTCGCTGCACAATACGTTTTGTTGATGATTGATTTAAGCCTTTGTTTCAATAAAAGGCTATTTGAATCACCTCTAAATGGTAAGGTGATGTAGTCAGGCTTTTTTTCCACCAAGGCTACAGTAGGTCTCACTGTGCCATGAACATTCCATCTATTGATAAATTTAGGTGGATAACCATTCCCCATTAATGTCTTGTTTAACAACTTAACATCATCATCAATAGCGTCGTTTATGTAAATACGATCAAGCCTGTTAAATAGGCACCTTACCAAGTATGTGTGATTGATTGTTCCATATGTCCAAGTCATTCTATTTTCATGAAGTTTTAACCATAAACCTTTTTTTCACTTTCAATTTCTTGACCCAAGGAGTTCATTAGTCGGTATCAACTATTAAATCCTATCTTGTTTTCAATACTTCAGTATCACATAATTCTTCGGGACGAAATCTGATTAATTTTTAAGATTAGGTTCTCAGTTGCTTTCTTGTACATGAGGTCAGTCAAACTTGTGCAAAAAACAGTCAATGACTATTTAGTTCAGTAGTGCATATTTATAGATAGGAAATTCATCTGAGTGAACAATTAGGACAATTGTTTTTATGGACATTGTAACCACTTATTTTAGAAGTGGTATAATTAAAATATAGGTGTAACTACTTGAGTCTAATTATTTGATGCAGTGTATAGAATAATTACATAAGTTGCTTATTATTTATCAGCCTGAGTAAAGAAATGATCAATAATTTCTATTTATCAGAAGGGGTTTTTTGGAGATTTAGTATTTTTTATAGTAGAAAGCATGAGTCAATTGAAGCTAGACCACCATCGATAACCTGGAAGCACTGGACGGCCGTTTCGTCCTATTATGGGACTCCTCAGCAGTGCGCATCCACGATATACTTGTCAATAACAATAAACTACTAAGTTTAGTAACAACATCATAGAGGAAAATAATATTCTAGTGAAAAACACCTTAAATATAGTTGCTAAGACCTTAAATATATATCAAAAAAATAAAATAGATATGTCCACAAAGAGGGTGGTGAAAGAAAAATAAGTCAGTTAAGTGTAAATGTTAAATAGAAAAACGTTAACATTTCACTTCTGATTGACTTACATGGCTCTTTTGTCTTCACTGATTAGATATTATTTTAGTTTATGTTGCTACACAATGCCTTATGAAAGTTACTAAATTTCTTTTCTAGGGTGTATGACATTCTGAATAAATATTTAACAGTCTAATAAGAGAATTTTCAGTATCTTTTAACAGGAATAACATTTCTTTCACATATTTTTGTTACCATGCTAAGTACATTATTATTTTTAAAAACCACTATTGATTTTTTTTTGTGAAAAAACAGATTGAAAATAAATTCTCAGAAAATAAGTCATCTTGCTGAATTGGTCTTTCCTGTTTTGATATTTCAATGTTTCTGTCCCATGTATTTAATCTGACAATTATACAGCCTAGATTTATGTTAAAGTATGAATAAGAGTGATAGGATTCATATTGCAGTCAAGTTTAAACAACATGCATTCTTTGTTATCAATAGGGTAAGCAAATTGATATCGTGATAGAAAGTCAGATGATTTATGAAGTAGTAATAAAATTTAAATAGTTTATCATTTTCACAACAAGATATGTATAAAAAAGATAATGATATTGATCATGTGA
>NW_017385987.1:3842631-3844263 GCF_000237925.1 Schistosoma mansoni | reverse complement strand
CGTGGATCAGTAGAAGTTAGACATTAACACCGTTGGATGCCGGCTCAATGGTCTATCGGTTAAGGGCTCTGGCGCGAGAGTGGTAGGTCCTGGGTTTGAATCTCGCGAGTGCGGGATCGTGGATGTGCACTGCTGAGGAGTCCCATGATAGGACGAAACGGCCGTCCAGTATTTTCAGGTTATCGATGGTGGTCTAGTTTCAACGGACTCATGCTTTCAACTATGAAAAGAAGTTCATAAAGATTGTGGATGAATAAAGTTTGAATATCAAAGAGGATCATGATCATCAAACTAGTCTCGTTTAAATAATGAGCTAATTTTCACAAACACACATCGAAATTGATATCATTGAGAGCCTCACACCAGCACAACATACATATTTATTGTTCAATTAACTTATAATTACGTTTATTATATTTGAATCTGTTAAATGATGTTTACCTCTAAAGTGTGACGGACTCTCGAATCTCTTACGATCAACTTCCTTGAGAAATAATAATGAACTTTCCCCGTTTTTTCTTAATATCTTTTAACACAAATATAAGAAATAATATAATTACAGATGGAAAAAACCATAGTGAACCTTACGTGTATAATAAAATGAATATTTCGATAATGTAATAAGAAGACGAAGACTATCAGAACTATGTGATATATTAGCGCAATTCATTTCGAACAATCTGATCACATTTATATATAAAAATAAAAGGTCGACTGAACTGGAAATGGGGGGGGTAAGAACCGACAAGGATAATGATAATAAAATAATGTGAAAACAATTTGAAACCTAATCACTCTGGATAATAAACTAATATTACCAGGGTAGGTTTAAAGAGAGAATAAACTGTTTTTGAATATGCAAAGGGGGTTTGAATTTTCGTATAGCTAAGGCTTCAATAAACCTTAGTTTATGCCCTTTTACACTTTTATACAACACCACAGAAGCCGAGTTTACATCAATCTTATGGCCTGTTTCGACTATATGTTTGGCAATAGAGGATGATTGATGTTTTTCCTCTACTCTTATTGGGTCATTTGACTCTGTTTGTTTTGCAACCATTTTAGTACATGATCACCTACCCTAAGTTTCAGATTACGATTGCTCCCCCCCCTATGTATGTGTGACCACACACACATTTAAATTGGTAAACGCAGTGGGATGTGACACAATTGTTTTCATGTCGTCTAGATTTTGAATGAAGCATGGACCTCGTTCTTTCTTTGATAATGAACTTCGCTGCACAATACGTTTTGTTGATGATTGATTTAAGCCTTTGTTTCAATAAAAGGCTATTTGAATCACCTCTAAATGGTAAGGTGATGTAGTCAGGCTTTTTTTCCACCAAGGCTACAGTAGGTCTCACTGTGCCATGAACATTCCATCTATTGATAAATTTAGGTGGATAACCATTCCCCATTAATGTCTTGTTTAACAACTTAACATCATCATCAATAGCGTCGTTTATGTAAATACGATCAAGCCTGTTAAATAGGCACCTTACCCAGTATGTGTGAATGATTGTTCCATATGTCCAAGTCATTCTATTTTCATGAAGTTTTAACCATAAACCTTTTTTTCACTTTCAATTTCTTGACCCAAGGAGTTCATTAGTCGGTATCAACTATTAAATC
>NW_017385987.1:3829912-3842431 GCF_000237925.1 Schistosoma mansoni | reverse complement strand
TTCCACTGTGAACATAAAATAATTATCCTAAATTTAAATCATGAAATGTCAGACCAATATTTAATCAGCCTGAAGAAAAATTGCCAACGGGATAGTGAATGATCTTTATTTCAGTTATAAAAAAATTATAAATATATCTTTGGAGGTTCTTAACGGAAAGAAAGAATTAAAGCTTCAAGTAGATATTAGTAGAATGTATTAGATAAGCAAATCTATTATTAAATTTCAACCCATTTCACAAGCGAGTGGCTATCAGAACTCAGTAGCTGAGTGGATAACGCGTCGGCGTTTGAAGCGAAAGGTACTGTGTCCGAGTCCCAGAGTGAACATCGACTCTGAGATGAGGGTACATCCGTCTGACGAGTCCCAAATAGGACGAAATGCGCGTCTTGGATTCCACTGCTAGCCATTGTCCATCTTAGCTTACAATGCTTGTGAAATAAGGCAATATCGAGGCGATACGTACAGTATGCACATATGTCAATTAGAGACTGACCAGTTGCAGTCCTAAACATCAATGGGAAGATTCAAACAAACAATACTAAGTGAATTTAAATTTCAAATCTGTTTCACTGAAAGGACTTTTATTGTATGTTAAAGTTGTTATTTTTTTAAAAAGAGGACCCATCATATAAACGAAACCATATCCAAATGTCATTAGTCTGATATTTTATACTTATGACAATATGGTTTAATATTAAGTCTTAAAATGGTGTAATTACTACAAAAGAAAGTACAAAATACATTTAGAAACATTGAAATAATTTAAGCTACTTACCTAAAACAATAGCTAATGTTTTAGTAGCTTTCTTTTCTCGTTTAGCAGCTAGACTTTCTTTTAAATTTATATTACTTCCAGAATTGTTTGTTAAAAAATAATTCATATTCATTATACTATTAGATGAGTTTACTTTCGGATTCAATTGTTCATTTTTAACTTCCCTAGATATAAGGCTTTTACGTTTTTTAAAAATTGGTTTTTTCACTAACTGTTCATTAGTTTGTTCATTGTGTGATTTAGATGTATCATATGGGATAAGTGATTTCATACGTCTAATTTGTCGTTTAGATGATAATGATGATTTAAATCTATAGGTAGTCGATTTTTTCACATCAGTATTTGTATTCAATGCATATACTTGTTTACTAGATAAACCTGCAAATACATTAGTTGTGAGCATGGATAAACTACTACGTTTTGCTCGTTTAATGCGGTTTTTTAAATGTTTACGAAAATCATCCATATTTTTGAATTCTGGCTGTGAGCTTGGTATATTATTATTATTATTAGTAGTAGTAGTAGTAATAGTAGTAGTAGTAATAGTGGTAGTTGTTGTTGTTATATTAACGTTGTTGCTTGTAACCTTTGTATATGCTTGTGTTAAAGTTGGTAGTGGAATTTGAGGTTCAAAATAATTCTTTAGACACTCAGCATCGGTTAATATAAGCGTCGGTTGAAGTTTATTGGTTTCACTAGGTTCCACTGAATTTGATATAGTTTCTGAATAAATATTAGGAGAACAGTTACTAGATAAATTAGATGTACCATTAAAGTCTGTCAGATATTGATCATTTATATCATTTGCTTTATATGAATGATGATTCTCTGTACAATAAGACATATTTGTTATATGACTTGAATCAATATAGGTTCCAATACCACTTGATTGACAGTCGCATACCTGTGGATTAAATGCAGTTAAATACGTTATATTTTCTAAACTACTAAATATATTCACCTCTTTATCTTTGATCGGTATAACAGATGTCTGGTTCACTGTTTCACAACGTTTTGCATAGTTTTGTACTTGATTACGTATGCTTATCAATTTGGATCGTTTAGTTCTTAATTTAATTGCTTTAAATACTTGGTAATATAAAACAATCATAATTGTACATGGTACATAAAATGATCCAATAGAGGAAGCAATTATATATTCTGGTATATACATAACACATATTTCTAAATTTCGATATGGAGCATTATTCAATCCACACGCAATTGGTAATGCAATTACAAATGATAATATCCACGTGACTGTTATGGTAATTCCAACGCGAACATTTTTACTATGTTGAGCATATGTAATTGGTCTAGTCACGGCCACGTATCTACAGGAAATTAAATACAAAAACTGTATAAATTAAAAATGTATATATTATTTTCACCAGTGCTGTTGCATTTCGATACTAAGATGTTTAAGCTATAAAGGTTATAAAAGTGAGGAAGATAAATAGAGTCATTGTATAGATTTATTGATAGGATGGAGGAAATTCTAACAGCGAAGTGTTGAATTCCATCTACCGTGGTCTATATAATTAATATTAAGATGAATTATAGATCATATAATACGTAAATGTTACGCAGTCGCGCCGAAATGTTCGCATAGAGACATTTTTTCTAAATTTTAAACTCTTGCTCAAAAGGATGGCCCCATAAATGCCTGTTTACCATGTCAAAATGATATAGTACAAGCCCTTTACATTCGATTGCATTATTTAAACAACATATTCATGATATATATCTAATAGCACTTTCAATTCTAAACTTTCGAAAATACTTAATATTTAAATTGAGCAATATTGTCTACATCTAGTTCTTCATCAGAATTTACTCTGATATGCAGAATAAATTACCTGCCTTTGCCTATTCAATATGTATTTACGAATTCAGCTGCTCAAGTAGAGAAAGTTATATCAAGACTACTACCAGACAACTTAGACAGAGTTGCATCCTTTCGTAGTTTCAAAGTGAATCATACAATGTTAATCAGAATATATGTTTGGTACCAACTGATCTGTGGCAACCATTCAATAATACAAGTACAAGAACAATCAAAACAAATTACCAATGATCCTAACGTCTTCCCATTGGGTTTCGAACTCTGTCTTATGTAGTTCCAACTATAACGTTTTGAGACAACAACAACACTAGTCTTTAAATTCAAAAGATGTTCGCAATATTTCTGTTTTTTCATTAATCAATGAAAATTTATTTGTACTATCTTGCTAAGTTTTTCTGACCAAGTTTATCTTTACCTCTTTCATGTCAATTCTTTACTATTTACTTATTCACAATGATTAGTTACAATGTTGATTATACTTTGATAATTTATTTTCACATTATTTTGACCTACTTTCTATGTATCAAAATATTTTCTTTTCATACTATCGTTATGTTTATTATTCTTATACTGACTATCATACCTATCATCATGTTATCATTGTGTATTTTCTTTTACTTATTATAGTTAGTCATTTGACGTATTTTACTGTTAACACTGGCTTATAAATTACCTTGATTAACTTGATATTCTTCATATATGGGAATACAAATATTTCTGTTTATTAAGGTAACGTTCAATTTAAACACAGTGTTTTGAAATGAAATCTATTGATCCAGTTTTATTAATAAAATTAACGATGGTTTTATGTTATGAATTAACAAGAACTTTGAGCAACAATAAACAAAAACAGAAATCCCTAGACATTTATGTTGTCTTGGCTTGAAACTCTTCAAAAATGTATGTTGAAGAGATACTATCAGGGATCAAACCCTCATGTTGAGTAATTCCTTGAATGACGAAATCTTGCTCTAAGATAAATTAACATCAACTTATGTAAAAGTTTATATTTGTTTTGTCATTTGTGGAAGTCACTCTTAAGTACTTTGAGAAGAAAATGTCATAGAATAAACTAATAATATAAAGTAAAACCTTATTTCCTTTATAAAATATGGGAACTCATATGATGCGTACTTTGGTATTGATCAAACACGATAGTACAATTGTAATGAACAAGAACACAAGTGGGGACACTCAAATGTACTTTAATACAACATTACAGAATATCTTAGTAAAACCTGAGAATCATATTGCTTCCAAATACAAAAAGGTAATATCAAACATACTGAATCCTATGTTTTATGATATTCTTATAAATATATACATAACTAGAATCAGAAGGGGTTTTGTGGAGGTTTCAATATTTTCATAGTTGAAATCATGAGTCAATTGAAGCTAGAGCACCATCGAAAACCTGGAAGCACTGGATGGCCGTCTCGTCCTACTATGGGACTCCTCAGAAGGGCACATCCACTATCCAGCCTCGCGAGATTCAAACCCAGGACCTACCACTCTCGCGCCAGAGGACTTAACCGATAGACTATTGAGCCAGCATCCGATGGTGTTAATGTCTAGCTTCAACCAATCCACGAAGTTTGAGCAACCGTTCACCAATTGTCTTCAGTGAGTTGTTATCTCACAACAGACGTGGTTGAACTAAAATTTGATATTACTTATAATAAGAACGTTCTCTCCTAATCATAATAATACACGGTACATTAAACGATAGATAATATTAAATAAACTATCTTTTATATTACCCTTACTACCACAAATAAAATCGATTACATTAAAATATATTAAAAAAGGTTGATGTATACAAATGGTGGATAATAATTATTATAACCACTTGGTGATTAACTATTGATAAGTACAACTAACAAAAATCGATTAAAACTGCTACAATTTCAAAGTGGATTAATTATATATTCACTTAAAACTTGGCAAGAGAAGTATACAAGTAGAATGTATCTATGTGTCAACAATTTTATAGATGACTTTTCAAATTTAATTGTAAATTTTATGATACAGCAGAGCTACCAAATATGTAATGAGATCTTAATTAGCTTAAATCTCAATGTGGAATTAAAATTGTTACTGTGTAGAATATATTTATATAAGCTTAGTGATTTGAATGTTTTTTACTCTGATTTATGTCAGAAACATGTCAACATCATAAGTTTGTAATATGTCACATTATTTAGCGATTCTCGATTAATGAGAGCTTAAAAAGAAATACATTGAATATTAAAATAATGAAAGGACAATCATAAATTCATAACATCAATTCATTTATTTCATGGATTCTCTTCAGCTGTTTACATAGCCTGGAAGACATTGTATTAATATTCAACTATTAAATTACTATAATTTCCACAAACCCCCTTTCCGATACCATTATTCGTTAAATTATGCAATTAGGATATATGATTTATGTAAAGAAAGTCTTGAATAAAATTGAGTATGGCATGTATATATGGAGTAATAAGTAAAAATAACTGTGTAAGAATAATAACTGTTCAAAAGTATTTTTATGGATTGAGGATATGAATATTCTAGAGAAGAAAAGTGAGAAGAGCATAGAAACAGAATTATTCCAAATTGTAAATTTTTTCGTATGCTATTTTGAAGTATACCCTACTCCATATAACATTTCAATGAATTTGTGTTTCCAATCGTTCATTTAAATTACTTTTAATAGTAGTGCCTAGAATTATTATAGATATGTGTAATTACATCACGATGTTCAGACGTAATTGTTGCCTGCTGTACCAATGTGGTGTGGTCTACTTATATCCATATAAGTAGTATATGGTGATGGTCAGATATAGAATGTATTTTAGCAGAACGATAAGGAAAGAACTGAAATGAAGCGTAGTTGGTAGGAAAATGCATAAGCAATGAATTTAGAAAAGATGGACTGATATTTACAGAAAGAACAGTCAAGATTGAGACAATTAATTGTTATTCCGCAAATTTACTGTTGGCTGTATGGTTACCAGAATTTAGTGAGATAGTCTGTAATTTCTGCCTAAACACATTCGATCAGACTCTATTAACATAACCCGACGTGCTACAGTTGAATGACTGATAAGTGTAAAAGGATTAATGCTTTATCAATTGTATTGGCAAGCAAAAATACAAATTACTTGATTAATAAGCCCAAGTGATGCAGTGTATGTTGTTTCTTTGTGGATTCAATAGCCGAGAAAATACTAATTTTAAATCCATAGTGTATGACATTATTGGCGTTAACATCTGTGGAAGTATAACAGTATTCATCTTTAACAGAATGTTCCCCTTATGTACGTATTTATTTACATTCGGATTTTATTTATTTTATAAGCAACTTGCTAACAATGATATTCGTAACAAACCATTTCACAAATCATTATGGATTTCTATGGTTGGAATCTAATAAACTTGAGTAGAATTTAAAAATGCTGAAAATAATACTTAAAATTGAGAAAGGGTTTTGTAGAGATTTCAGTCTTTTCATAGTTGAAATCATGAGTTAAATGAAGTTAAACCACCAAGGAAAACTAGGAAGCATTGGACGGCCGTTTCGTTCTATTGTGGGACTCCTCAGCAGTGCGCATCCACGATCTCGTCTCGCTTCAATTGACTCATGGTTTCAACTTAAAATTCACCTGAAAGTTTATTTACAGTCAAAGAAAAAACGTTTTGAGGGTAAATCATGAAAATGTACTCAATCTCATGATGATGATCCATTTATTATCTAATTAACATCATTACAGATTCTTAGCTTTTATTGATTATCTTAAACATGTAAAATCCCTTGTAACCTACTTATATGATATGCAGCCTATATTTTGACATCTAAAAATTATCTCATATAAATAATCCTAATGTTTACACATTATGAGATATCAAAACAGTGCTTCCTAGTAGAAAAGTTTAACACAAATACTCTACTGTTAATTTGTTATCTAATTTTCATGTATCATAAATGACATTTCTTACCTGTCCATACTAATAGCTGCTAAATTTAGGATAGATGCTGTACACAAAAGTACATCAAACATAATAAATATGTCACATAGTACAGTACCAAGACGCCATTTCCCATTATTAGCCTAGACAAAACAAAATATGAAAAATAAATTATTAGACATTGACAAAATCAAAATGTTTTTCTTTACTTGAAAGAATGAAGACAAATGATTATGAGTGTTAGACAAATTTATTTATTATCAAATGATTTGGTTTACAATAAGATATCACTGGTAAATAATGTTTTCTAAGCTGTTTTCATAGGCAATTTACCAATCAGTTTATTTTGTTCCGTTTTATGTTACCATAGAAAACATTTACTATTGTGCTAAGATCATTCATATAGGAATGATGTATAGTGAACAAACTTATGCCACATACATTTTGATTAAATATACGGTAATCACTCAACTTTTGCCTTTAAATAATGGTTAATATTAGTATGAATTTGTAGGTTTCATTATCAAGGTTCGACTTGATAAATTCAAATACATTAAGCATTGGGTAGATAATTATCTATAAAGGTAATATATTTGTAATATCGCAATGAGTAGAAAAACTCGGTTTTCAAATTTTATGACGTTTCGATACTCAGTGTAAGCCGCTTCTTCAGAGAATTCTTTGAGGAATTGGCTAACATTGAGTCCAATTTTGACCTAGAAGCTTCTGTTTTGAACCCCTTTCTGACTTTTTGGGTTAGATAGCTGCATTGTATCCCTATCTGTCACACTAGGGTGTGACACAAAGCCGCACAAATCAACATTTGTCTGGTGGGTGAGTTATATCATAGAGCTATAAAGGTACTAATAAATTTTTTCTTCAAAACTATTTAGATTGATCGTTATGCAAAACATCTACTTGAACACCAACTTACCTCAACCCAACTGGCCACTGGCATAACAACTATCGCCAAACTAATATCTGCAATAGCTAAACTGACTATGAAATAATTCGTAGCTGTATGTAAACTTTGATCTCGAAATACACTTAGAACAACTAGAACATTACCAAACACTGTGAATAGTGGAAATATTAAAAGTATCATTGCCCAATATTGAAATGGTTCGTCATGAATTTGGTAAAGTGGTAATTGTGAAATAATATTTGTAGAGTTTACAATATCCAAACCTGAAGCTATTTCCAATTGACGTAGCTGACTCTGGGTAACTGCGTAAGATGATCCTTTCACATAGAAATCTGGTGGACCATTAGGCCAGTCGATATCTGTAATATGCTGGATAGCTAATTTCTCTGTTTCTGAAAACATGAAATTTCCTGAGATAGCTGTATATCTGCTCTTTGTAATTAACCAATCTGATTGCAAGTTATTCTTTAGTATGAAAGCATGGTCAGTCCTTCATATGATATCTGAAAATTAGAAGAAAACATCTGACTAGTACCTCAAAATTTCTAAACTTTTATAGATATCATGTTGGTAACATATGTAGCACATTAAAAGTAACGTATTCAGTAAATACAGTATGTCAAAATAGGATGTTATCCAAGATAAGTTCGATTCTGTCGCTTAAGTAATCTTAAGTGAATTATTAAATAAAATGTTAAATTATTTTGTCGCAAAGACATTGTGATACTCAGTCTTTAACAAAAGCTGCTTGATCAGAGACAACCACATCAACATCACATAAAGCCATGAAGAAGGAAAAACCATAATATAAATTATAAAAACATAGTAAGTTGTATTAAACCAAAAAATAAGATTATTTAAATGCACCTAATGTAGTCTGACAATATGTCTAAGAGGACCTAATTATTTTTCAGGTATTTTTTTTGCCAAGTTAGACGATTTAGTTATGAAGCTTCCATTGGTTTTCTTGACAACATTGATGGCGTATATACCAAAAGAAGTGTGCCATGAAAATCTCTCCACAGGTTATCGACAGCTTGTTGTATTTAGTCAAGATTTATTCAGTTTTTTTCCGAAAAGTCATTTCAGTTTCTTTTTTCTTTTTGAAAAGTGAGCTGATAATGTTGTATAAAATGATTATGCAGGTTAAATGGCGTAACCATACAGATTACAGAGAGCAGAACATCTAAAAATTCCTCTGCTTTAGTCACAGGTATTCCTAATTCTAAATCACGTTTTATTCTATTTTTGTAATACTTTGTCTGTAAAATGTCTGGTTTTACTTTTAAACCGTTAATTCTATAAATGGTTTGTTAAATGAATCACCATATCCAATGTCACCATTAGTAAAACATTTATTCCTGTCAACAAGATCATCACCAGATAAAATGAGATACTAAGTTATTTAAGTTGTTTGTTAACATTGGTTTTTGTGACCCGAGGAACACTTTAAAATAAAACCTTAGGAAAATTAGAGGAGATTTTAACTCATGGATTAGGAGTTAATTGACATGAGATATAATGCAGGTTTTTAAATAAATCTACTGGCTAATTTATCATTAATTCTCATATTAGAATATAGTTTATTGACCAAAATAATAGCCATATAATGCTTAATCCTACTGCTCTCAACAGAAAGGAAGGCCTTACAATACATCCTACTTGTACTTTCTATCTTAGTCACCTAGTCTGATATATTATTTACAATTCACACTATTACATTACAAATTAAACTTTATCTTTTGTCATTATAAAGGTCACACATTTTTCATCATTAACAGTGCACACATATACATACACACAAACTTACATACATGTCGCTTGTGAATCACCTTGACCGAAATGAAATGACATGACATTGATTTATTCAGACCTGTTTTTTTATTATTGATCACCTAATATTCGTGTTGTTCCGTTGTACTACTTAAACTTAGATTAATGTGAATTTGGTTATTTATTCTCTGAAGAAATGGCTTACACTGAGTCACGAAACATCATAAAATCTAATTTTTCTACTCATTGGGATATTAAAAATATCTTATTTTATTTATATTAACCAAAATATTTATAATTAATTATGTTTTCGACGTTACATAAAAGCCAATATGTTACTTATTGAGAATATAAGTAATTAATGTCAAGATATTATCATTACAAGAATATATTTATTATTATTATATTATTATTATAATTATTATTAAATGTCTTCCCGTACCATATAAAAAGGCCTAACAAATTGCATTGTGTTAACATGTACACTGTAGAGAACAACGTGTCATATGTCGTCTGTCAAGTATGCTGTTTAATAAAATATCATTATAAAATAAATTTCACCATTAAACCATCATTAATCGTATAAAAGAAAAATTCCACATAAACCTGATTCAAATTCACGAATTAATTTTTTGTTTTGAAATCTTCCCTGAGGTTTTGGGGAAGGGACTGCATACTGGTCAGTCTCTAATTGCCATATGTGCGTACTATACGTATTGCCTCGATCTTGCCTTAATTCACAAGCATTTTAAGCAAAGATGAATAGTGGCTAGCAGTGGATTAAGGCAAGGTAATACGCACAGTATGCACATATGCCAACTAGAGACTGACCAGTTGCAGTCCCAAAAATCAACGGAAAGATTCAAACAAACAATACTAAATGAATTTAAACTTCACCCCGTTGCACAAGCAAGTGACAATCAGGACTCAGTAGCTGAGTGGATAACGTGATGACGTTTGAAGTGAAAGGTACTGGGTTCGAGTCCCAGAGTGAACAACTCTGAGATGTAGGCACATCCAACTGACGAGTCCCAAATAAGACGAAACGCGCGGCTTAGATTCCACTGTTAGCCACCATCCATCTTTGCTTATAAACCTAATTTAGTTGAATTTATTACATTTTAGCCGATTTTTAAGTATAAAGTTTATGTATATACATAATTCATGTCAATATGATAAGTCAAAGTCAGTTGTTTAAATGCTAAAATGTTGCAATTTACGTGATGATGTCATAATTTACTACTTGAAAGAAATAATCAACATAATTTACCTACATAATCTCAGAATATTTTTTTCCTTTCGTTAATACGTAGAAACTTTAAGTGAATTTTTAGTTTATAATAGTGACAACTATTTATATCCGGGACAAAAACCCAAATTCGTTTAATACCCATAAATGCAATGACAAAATTTATCTCTTTGGTAGTTTCGCCCATACCCTGGTCAAATTTCGGATTATTAATTGGGATATATAATCGTAAACTCTGAAGAGGATTTATCGAAAAGAATATTCTTCATTTAATTATGGATTTTAAGTTATTAAAAAGTAAATTGTTAAATGTAGTATGGGTGTAGTTACAATAAGATATTACATACATTTGGTTCCCCTAATGAATTTGAATGAAGACGAAATAACAAATGAAGCAGAATAATATGAATTCACTATATTTCATGGTTTCCGTCCCTCTGCTTAAAATCATATACATATTGAAGTGTAATATTGGGGTATAATATAATACAAAGTATATATATATATGCCAGTCTTCAGTAGCCGCGCCCATGAGACTGTTGCAATCGAGAATACAAGCGGGGACAACCAAATGCATTTGACCACGAAACTACGGAATCACTTAGTCAAATATGAGAACCATACAGTATATACTTCATTTACAAAATAGCCATCAATCGTCTTGAACTTCTCTGTTCATTCGTTTCCACACTAATCGCTCTCTGTTCTCGTTCTTTTCTCTTCGATCATCTTAACCTTCTGCCACCAGACATTTCACTTTCAGTTGATGATACATACTACTTATATCTTTCGACATCAGTAGTACATACCACAAAACAAATACGCATCAACACACGTTATCCTATTGGAGCAATATAACAATAAGGTAATTGACAAAGACCCGTAACAAAGACGCTAAGTTAGCAGACATGATAATAGCAGGATAAAGATTAAACATAGAGAGTGAGGTTTAAAAGGGAAGCATTAAATCGATGAATTATTACACTTTAAAATAGTACCACAACTGAAGGTCTGAAAAAGCAAAATAAATAGATAACTTGTGCCATTTTGTCGCCGTTTGAGAGACATGATATATAGATATATATATTTCTTTGAAAGAAAAATAGCGTATTAAAGACATGTGTTATGTGCAAATTAATGCTTTATTTATATTATTGAATAGATTAATAAACAACCAGCTATACTTTAAAAAGGGGTAAAGACTAGCATCAAGACTACTAGTTAATTACCTGTATTATGTTTGATATTTATAACAATTATAAAGGTAGATACATGAAGGGAAGGTAACTCTCTTCACTGAGATTTCAAAAATATGGTTATCATAGAATTCGGCTGAAATGTTTGATTAGCTTAGAATGACTGGGATTCCTCGGAGTAAAACAATAGATAGATCTAGTTTACGAACGGTTTTTTGAAGTTTCTTGATAAAGAATAACAACATTTTTCCACAGTTAATAAAACGAAATGTATCCTGTCACACACTTTGATTTAGAACCACTACAGGTAGAAAAATGATTTGTTCTGAAAAAAGAGTAAATATCTTAGGAATTGTTTATTTGATTGTTACAAAATTTTTCTTCTTTCATCAACAGAAGTTAATGTTAGCACCTACAGAATCTAATATTCAACAATAAATTGAAGATGGTACATTTAATCATCATGAAACTAACAAAAATTGTTTGATTTGAATTTACTTTACCTTTGGTTCAGATTTGAATAAATAATTTTACAAATGTTAAAGAATGACTCAATTGAAGACATTAGATATAAATCATTCTTTGAAAGAATCAGTAAGATTAGGATTAGGTAGCTCCCGACAATTTGGTTGGATAATCCGATAGTTGACGTTTGTTTTCAAACTTCTTACTCTTAGGAAAATTTGATTTTAAATAGTTTTGTTTTATAATAACTGAAACTCAAGTACAAGATTGAAACTTTGCGAGCATTTATCTCAACAAGCATTGTAAGCAAAGATGGATAGTGGCTAACAGTGG